>NW_026057580.1:78664695-78857195 GCF_023721935.1 Panthera uncia | reverse complement strand
AATTCAAACAAGCATTGATCCTTAGAGTACTAACCCGACTTCAACCATGCCAGTATACTCAATGCTAGAGGGTCCAAACATTGAAATTACAGATTCGACCTTTGACCTTTAAAAATTCATTATCAGTTGGGCAGACAGTGCATTTTGATTAGAATGAGCTTGAATTAACTCAGAATTTGTGGTAATGAAGGTAACTATTCATGCTGTTTTCACTAGTTTTTTATTTTATTTTATTTTATTTTATTATTTATTTATTTATTTATTTAGAGAGAGAGAGAGCACAAGCAGGGGAGAGGGAGAGGGAGAGAGAGAATATTAAGCAGGCTCCATGCCAAGCACAGACCCTGACACTGGGCTTGATCTCACAAAATGACCTGAGCCGAAGTCAAAAGAGTTGCATGCTTAACTGACTGATCCACCAAGGCATCCCTCACTAGTTTTTTTTAAAACTCTTTAGATAATGATTCTTTTAAGATTTTTAAATTTATTTTAAATTGTTCTAATAATACATTCCCATTACAAGTCAAATAATACTAAAAACAATTATATCCTTTTCCCTATGACCAATCTATTTCCCTCCCCAGATGTGTACCCTTTCAGGCTCTTTCAGACCCTCTTCAATGCATATACATACACATGGGTATAATTTTGCTTTTGCTTAATTTATACATAAATTATAAAATATATGGTATGCTCTGTAACTTGCTTTCTTCATTGTGTCATTGACAGTTCAGATGGAGCTACCTTATTCTTCTTAACTTCTGCATAGTATTCCATATATGCATAAGCTATAGTTTGTTTATTTAATTACTGTCTGATTGATGACCATTTGTGTTGTTACCATGGATTATAATTCTTAGGAAAAGGTAGCAAGAAGGCTGGTCAAAGTGTTAACATATTTTGCATGTAAAAATAGGAAAAATGGAAAAGTTAAATGAGAACATCAAATTAGGTTAATATTTTTTCTTAAAATAATATAAAGTAACTCTTCTAGTAAGGTTGTATGAGTCCATTATTTTAACTCACATGAAGCTAATAAAAACAGAACTTTGAAAAGTTCTGGGTCAGGGTGGAGTGACTGATGGCACTTGATTTCCCTAGTGGCTTTCAATGAGGAGTTTGCAAATGCATCCCATGTGTTATTTGCCTTTGAGGAAAACTGAAGATGGTCCTCTTTTAATGAACTCTGTAGTGATGAAGAAAAATCTTCACTAAATGACCTACTGTTTATTGTTGCCATTAACCCACTGTAAGTATTAAGTCTGGGGTTGTAAAACATGTAAAAGGGGAAAAATAGATACAGACTACACAATGAAAGAGTGTTACCAAAAGTAAGTTTCAAGAGTATTTTCCATGACACAAAGTCATACTTCAATGTTTTCTTTCAAAAAACAATAGATATATGATTTTTATTTTCTTTGTTTCAAATAGTTGTGTGCCAGGAATTTGTAGCAGTGTCTTGAGCTACAAACTAAACATCTTTTGAATTTCTTGACATTTCATATTATTCATTTTCTCTCTCTTGTCTTCCCTCCCCCTGCTTCACAACCTCCTTTTCTCTGTTGCACTTCGTTTGTTATCATGATGGAAAACATAAGCAGTTTTGGAAGTGTCAGCTCCCAAATTATAATGTGTTCATCTGTTTTTGATCTTCTTGATATCCGTTCTTTGGGTGTATGTCTGACCCTCTCCAACACCACCTGAATTTGCTGGGATGGTAATTGTAGGAATCCCTCCCCCTTCATTCCCATCCCTCAGCCCACCCTACAGAAGTTGATGTGTTATTCAGGCTACACCATTCACACTTTCAATGTAGAGATCAGTGTCCTTAGGGGAGAGGAATGAAAGAAAGTAATTGGATTGGGGTCTCCCATCATGCGATCGTAGCACTCTAAAGAGATGGTCTCTGAGATCTTGAAACTAGATCCAAAGATTTGGGTTCCTAGGTTTCCCAAAGTTTGTTTATCTTCTGTTAATGTCCTTAGTATCTTTCTGATAAATTTCGTTCTTTACTTAATAGAACCATGTCAGTTTTTTTTTTTTTTTGCACAGAACTCTTAATGATACATGAATTTTGCATTTTATAGACCAGGAACTGAAAGAAGAGTCTTGTTTATTTCTCCACTCTCATCCAAAAATTTTAGCATAAGAACTCAGCTCATCTTAGAGCAGGAAGAGATGACTGGATTTATCAACTGGGACCAAGGAGCGGAGTTACACTGCAACCATGTTGAAAAGAGAAAAATATACAAAATACCTGTCATCCACACCAAGTCTCCTTGCCTCTACCCTAGACCACCTAAACCTCCTCCTCTTTCACCATATTCCCAACACCACCACATACACATTGTTTCCCAACAAAAACTATTTAGTGTGTACTTCATCCTTTTGTCTTTTCTTCTGATTGGCATATCTACTTCCTACCCATCTATCAAATTTACATCATCTTTGAGTCCTGTATTCCAATGAAGTTGTTCTTCACTCAACAGGCCATTTCATTGTCTCATTTATTTACCCTAACCTGTTAGCATCTTAGCTAACATAGAAGACGAGAGACAAATAAAGATTTAGGAGTAGGATGCAAGTACAAAGTCAAATAAGAAAGGAACACATAGAAAGCAAGAGAAATAGAAATTTAGGATTTCTGACATCCAGTTATCCTGTTGTCTTGGTTACATGCTCTGAACTTTTAATTCCATTTGAGTCCATGCAAAGCTCTTTTGGCCCCAGTCATTCATTTCTTGGCTGTGGATGGATGGAGTGTCATTCTAAGTCCTATATTCTTCTCCTTGCAGGGCAGCTGCTGAAGACTGCCTTTACATGAACCCCAACTATTCTCCAGCTCATCTCAGGGCCCTTGAGTGTATATCAAAGGGGCCTTACTCTGCCCTCAAAGAAAGATAAGTTTTCTATTCTTCTCTTTATGGAAGAGAGATGGGGAGAGAACAGTGTTACAGTGCATACTTTACCAACTTTCAGGGAGACGAATATATTGGTTGGTAAGAAATTATGTCCAGTTTTTAATTCATTTCAACCTCATGTAATATTCCCCTCATTTTCTACTGCTTTCCTTATCTCTAGTTAAATGAGAGTGAGTCTAAGTTTCCATTAGCCTTGGTGTAGATTCTGAAAGCAAAACATGAGAAGGAGTCACCATCTTTCTGGGGACTATCAGGAAAATTGAATACTCAGTTGTGTACTCAGATGCTGAAGAAGCTGTTCCAGCTGAGGTTGGCTCATGTTTGCTCTTGTTGTGCTGCTATAGGTATTGGGGGCTGGGTGTTGGACTTTGCAATTCAGTGGGTTAGTTTTCTCTGGGCCCTGAGGCTACCTGATCTCACCCCATCCTCAGTCCTTGCTTCTCTTGACTAATCCAAGTTGAAGATTACAAAATTGATCTTGTTTGCCTATCTCTTTTGTGATGCATAATGGCTTACATATGTTAAAGTAGAATATTTATGAATATAAAGCCACCTGGTTTCTCTAAAAATACTAGGAAGAATGCCTCATTTCCACCCCTGATTAGAATGCATAGCATGGCCTTTTTTGTTTGGGTTTTGTTTAGCCATAGTTCTGCTATAGTGACAAATTTTATGGGGTATTGTGTACCAGGCTAATGTTACATCTATCTCAAATAACCAATACTAAGAATATAAAGAAAAAGCAAGTAAAACTAAAACTTCTTAAAAGAGGAGAAATCCTCCAAGGAAAGGAAAATGAGATGTAAAATATTAATTCAGCACACAGATGCATCTAAAACCTCTCTCAGGAAAGTGGAAAACAGCAAACATCTGGGAGATTTCAGCTGTTGAAATAAAATTACAACCATTGGTTACAGAGACTTTTCTTGCCCCTTGCTTGTAAACAGCCAAATAAGTCCATGGAACAACATATAAATAGGAGAAATCATCAAATCCCAAACTAAATATCCCATGTCAGGATAAAAAACTAACTTTTGGGCAGAAAGTCAGAAAAGTACTGAAAAAACTCATAAGTTTCCAAAGTTTGAGCTTTAGAATACAACTCATAAATCAGCCCCCACCTACTTCACTGATGTCATACCCTACCCCCCTCCCACGTGGGCCCCCCTGCTGCTGCATGAATTCACTAGCACTTCCCATTTGATGCTCCTTCTCCTGGTGGACTCTTTGTCCAAATACATACGTGACTTTCTCCCTGACTTCCTTCAGATGTCAGCTAAAATACCACTTCCTCACCTTAACCTGAAGTATTTCTCCTTATAACATTTACAATTTCCTAAGTTACTATACGTGTTTAGCTTCCCTTTCTAGAATGTTGGCCCCTGGAGGTTAAGGGCTCTGTTTTGTTCATTGTTAAATTCCCAGAACTTGCGACGGTGCCTGGCACATAGAAAACACACAGTAAGGTTTTTGAATGATAGAGTGAAAAGTCTAAAAGAAAGAATGAGAAAGACAGAGTGAGAGGTGCAAGATGCAACACCCAGATTTCTCTTTCAGCCTTGAGCCTGTCCAGGATCCCCTCAGCTGCAGACAGCCCCCTTGCCAAGGTCATGCCCTTTTGTGTGTGATCCACAGACAATGGCTGACTGAGGCAGATGTATAAAGTCATGGCTGTTTCAATACAACACGGGAAAACTGATGAGCCATTTCAGTTCCAAAGCTCACATGAGGAGTTGGCTGGGGCTCCCGGGGCCCACATCACAGCTGCGTTTCTCTCTTGAGCAATCCTATGTCTCCCCTCCATCTCCACAGGTATCGATTCCAAAGACACTCCCTGAAAAAAAACCCAAACACAAAGTCTACTTCCTGGAAAACCCAAAGTCCTACAAGATGGAAAAATGGGGAATATCTCTTCTTTACAAGCAACTGCTGTATTTCACAAAACTTCATTTCTACCCAAAAATAAATTTCTTGATTTGGCAGATATTTGTGGAGAAACTAGCATGTGCTTAGCACTGTTTTGTGATGATATAGCAAAGAAAACATGGACAAGTTTTATGAGTTCCATGATCCTTGTATTTTAGTATTATAGTAAGTAAACAAAGGAAAAGATAATTTGCTGTATTGATAAGAGATGTGAAGAAAGTAAAGTAGATTCTGGGCTAAGAGTGGTAAGTGAGGAGCTGCTTGTAACTGGTTCCAGGAGGAGCTCTGGGGCAAACGCTTGAGGCTGAGATTGGATGGTGAGAGGAGTTAGGCATGCCTAAGGCTTGGGGAGGATCACTCATACGTATTCATCATGTGAGGACAATATGCCAGGCACTAATAAAGGTACCAGGGTGACAAAGATTGATCTGGCACAGTCCTGCCTCTGAGAAAGTCATGCTCTAATTCATAGTCATAAATAATTCTAATGTTTTCAGGTAAGGGAATCTGGGTATTTATTGCTCTCTTGATTCGACTAATTATTAAGTCATCATTACCTGATAACAGCTTTATTGAGTACTTATGCGCCAAGTCTTCTTGTAAACAGTTTTCACATGCAGAAGCCTTATTAGGCCGTTATGTTGTTGTTTCTATTATTATTATTATTATTATTATAAGATGATTAAAACCAAGGCATAGAGTAAATAATTTCCCCAAATCATAGTTATCAGGCAGGAGAGGCAGAAACAAAACCCCAATAATCTGATGTCAAATCTAACACTCTTGACTTTTTGTGTTGTATTGAAATTGTCCCTTAGTGTGTTAGTAGATATTCCTTCCTATATGGAGTTCAGAATAGGTATATGTAAAAAAATAATAATAATAAAGTAGATGTTTTCATTCTGAGCAACAAGTATTTTTCTATGCCAATATTCAGTTCAACTGTTTTGCAAATGGAAAGTAGTATAGTCCTCATTAAAATAATGTATAACTCAATGATACCATGTGTTTTTTACATTGTTTCTATTAACAATCTCAGAAATTTGAAACCATCATAATCAGTTATTTCTGAAGGCACAAAAGAGATTTTCCTAGATTTTATTCCATCTCTAAAACTTGAGGATGGAGCAAAAAATTGAGCAGTATTTGCCAAGATAAAAACCAAAGTACAAGAAAACATAAAATGCACCATTTTTAAATTTAAAAGTAGAGTACACAACACATAGTGAAATATATGTACAAATGTTCACTTAATCCACAGGGAAGTGAAATGTTCTCATGGTCATGGTTCATGGTTCTCCAGTGTCAGAGTGACTGGTATAATTTTCCATTGGATGAGATACTGTATCATTTGCAATTTAAAGAGCGGTTTTTACATTTTCATCCTCACTCATCACTGATTGAATCACATGGCAACTGGACACTAAAGTTTCAGTCTCATTAACAAACATTTGCTTGCTTCCCTATGCCTGCCTGAAATCTATTGCTAGAGGAAAGACGCATCAAGCTATGGCAGCCTGCATCTGATGTTTTTAAAAGTAGGGGTAATAAAAACAGCAAATTTGGTGATTATATGCCAAGAGCATTTCTGTTATACAACAACAACTTACAAAGTGCATATTATTTTAGAGATGATGAGACTGGGGCTTGGAGAGGTGAAGTACATTGCCTTGGGTCGCACAGCTATTAAATTACAGAGGATTCAAACCCAAACTGCTTTAAATCTTGCACTCATAAATACTATCTTAAATTGAGGTAACACTAAGTGCATATGTGAATACTCATTAGCAGCTATTATATTTTTAAACTATTATTTCTGCCTTTTGGCTTAATGGACAATCTCTGTCAAGAATAAATCTAGTAGGGTTTGCCCAGTTATAATAATACATCAGAGTTCTAGCAATTTATCTTCCTATCACCACTCAAGTGGGATTTTATTTTTTATTATTTTTTTTTATTTTTCAATATATGAAATTTATTGTCAAATTGGTTTCCATACAACACCCAGTGCTCATCCCAAAAGGTGCCCTCCTCAATACCCATCACCCACCCTCCCCTCCCTCCCACCCCCCATCAACCCTCAGTTTGTTCTCAGTTTTTAACAGTCTCTTATGCTTTGGCTCTCTCCCACTCTAACCTCTTTTTTTTTTTTTCCTTCCCCTCCCCCATGGGTTTCTGTTAACTTTCTCAGGATCCACATAAGAGTGAAACCATATGGTATCTGTCTTTCTCTGTATGGCTTATTTCATTTAGCATCACACTCTCCAGTTCCATCCACGTTGCTACAAAGGGCCATATTTCGTTCTTTCTCATTGCCATGTAGTACTCCATTGTGTATATAAACCACAATTTCTTTATCCATTCATCAGTTGATGGACATTTCGGCTCTTTCCATAACTTGGCTATTGTTGAGAGTGCTGCTATAAACATTGGGGTACAAGTGCCCCTGTGCATCAGTACTCCTGTATCCCTTGGGTAAATTCCTAGCAGTGCTATTGCTGGGTCATAGGGTAGGTCTATTTTTAATTTTCTGAGGAACCTCCACACTGCTTTCCAGAGTGGCTGCACCAATTTGCATTCCCACCAACAGTGCAAGAGGGTTCCCGTTTCTCCACATCCTCTCCAGCATCTATAGTCTCCTGATTTGTTCATTTTGGCCACTCTGACTGGCGTGAGGTGATATCTGAGTGTGGTTTTGATTTGTATTTCCCTGATAAGGAGCGCCGTTGAGCATCTTTTCATGTGCCTGTTGGCCATCCGGATGTCTTCTTTAGAGAAGGGTCTATTCATGTTTTCTGCCCATTTCTTCTCTGGATTATTTGTTTTTCGGGTGTGGAGTTTGGTGAGCTCTTTATAGATTTTGGATACTAGCCCTTTGTCCGATATGTCATTTGCAAATATCTTTTCTCATTCCGTTGGGTGCTTTTTAGTTTTGTTGGTTGTTTCCTATGCTGTGCAGAAGCATTTTATCTTCATAAGGTCCCAGTAATTCATTTTTGCTTTTAATTCCCTTGCCTTTGGGGATGTGTCGAGTAAGAAATTGCTACGGCTGAGGTTAGAGAGGTCTTTTCCTGCTTTCTCCTCTAGGGTTTTGATGGTTTCCTGTCTCCCATTCAGGTCCTTTATCCATTTTCAGTTTATGTTTGTGAATGGTGTGAGAAAGTGGTCTAGTTTCAACCTTCTGCATGTTGCTGTCCAGTTCTCCCAGCACCATTTGTTAAAGAGACTGTCTTTTTTCCATTGGATGTTCTTTCCTGCTTTGTCAAAGATTAGTTGGCCATAGGTTTTGGGTCTAGTTCTGGGGTTTCTATTCTATTCCATTGGTCTATGTGTCTGTCAAGTGGGATTTTAAATTCTAAGAACTGGGCCATTCTTTCTATCTGGGTCTTTTAGAAATCACCCCATACTGGGTTTATGTTTCATGATTTAATTAGTAATTGGCTTAACTGCCTATGCACTTCTATTTTAATTTTATGTCATTTTTGGTACACATCTTTTAATCATGATTATATCCTTGACATATTATTCTGCAAGTCCAAATATTTTAGCTACCTTATTCTAAAACAACTTTATTTAGATATAATTCATATATCATATAAACCACTGGCTTTTAGTATATAATTTACTGGCTTTCAAAGTACACAAGTCACTGGCTCTTAGTATATTCAGAGTCATGCATCCATTACCACAATCAACTTTAGACCGTTTTCTTTACCCCAAAAAGTAATCTGTACTCCTTAATAGTCATTCCCTAACCTCCCCACACCCTCAGTCCAAGGCAACCATGAATCTGCTTTTTGTTTGCATGTATTTGCTTGTCTGCACATTTCATATAAATGTGTTTTTTGGTGACTGCCTTCTTTCATTTAGCACCGTGCTTTCAAGGTTCATATGTGTTGTAGCCTATATCAATACTTTATTTTCTTTTATTGCCAAATATTATTCCACCTTATGTATGTATGCGTGTGTGTGTGTGTGTGTGTGTGTGTGTGTGTGTGTATATATATATATATATATATAGCTAGATCAAATGGTAACTCTATGTTTAACTTTTTGAGTAACTACCAGACCATGTTCCAAACTAGATGCACAATTTTACTTTCCCACAAGCAGTATATGAGGTTTTTAATTACTCCACATTCTTGTCAACACTTGTTATTATCTGTCTTTTTGATTATAGCCATCTTCATAGGTGTGAAGTGGTATCTCATTGTGGTTTTGATTTTCATTTCTTTGTTAAAACATAACCTCCTAAGATGATAAAAGTACTTATTAAAAGAAGTTCAAAATGTTGTTGTAAGTGGCAACTAACCATTACAAACTAAAGAAAAAATTGCACAGTGGAAAATGTAGCCATATTTCTACATTTTATTTATTTTTATTTTTAAAATATTGTTTGTTTGTTTAGTTTGAGACAGAGAAAGCATGTGCACACATGCACAATAGGGAAAAGGCAGACAGAGAGAGAAAAAGAGAGAGAGAATCTCAAGCGGGCTCCACACTGTCAGCACAGAGCCCCTTGCAGGGATCAATCCCACAAACCAGGAGATCATGATCTGGGCTGAAATTGGATGTTTAACTGACTGAACCACCCAGGCACCCCCAAAATTGACCGTTTAAAAATTAGAATGGAAAATATTAGAGTAGAAGATTTATATTTGAAATACAGTCAAGCCCAAAGAAACAAATACCACATGGTAAACTGGAGTGATAATGATGATAATTCTCTGAATGAACCACATGCTAATCATTCATTAGTTTGTATAAGACACTTTGCCAGAAAGATTACAAGGGACACTGTCAAATAAATTGTGATAATAATTCCAAGCAAACTTGACCTTGGTCAATGTTTTGAATTTATATTACTCTGGCAAATCAGCAGTATCACTCTATTGTTCATTTATTCCTGTTATGTCTTCCCACTCTGTATAAGATAGTATATGTATAATGTACATGTGGTAAATGTAAGATAAATGTATTGCAAAGCTGAGAACTGGCAAGAACTTTGCCAGGGAGCATTTGAAATAAAAGGTAAGGAACAATCATAAAGGAATGAGCTTTAAGTATTGGTAAAGTGTCCACCAAACAGCACTGGACCCAACAGTAAACTTCTTTTCTTTTTTTTCCCTAAAACCCTAGAGGCTTATAATAGGACACTCATACACATTAATTGGCTCATCCAGTCTTTGTTTATGCCTGGTATCCTGGTGTTGTCATTAGTATCTTTCATTTTCACTCTCAAAAGGCTCAGAAGAAAGATGCTAAAATATATTTTCACCCTACTTATAAAGGACCTCCTATTGCAATGAGAGATATATGAAGGAGATACAGCCCCTTTCAAGAATTAAGCAGCTCTTCAAACCAGGGCTCTGTTTCAGATGGAATGACTAAAGAACTAAGGAGAGAAAAACTGATGCCCTCTCCTGAATGCTGTCAGATTTTTCCCAGAATGGGCTTCCCTTGCGTGTCTCTGACTCTATTCGAGGTGTGCTTGGAAACACAGGTGCAGCCACCTGATGGGTAGCATGGAGGTGGTACATGGGAGCATAGCCATCCTAACTGGATCACTGACTCCTGTATGTTGAAACTTATTTCCAAGCTCTGCCTATCATAATTGAAGACATTGTTAATATCTACCTACCTCTATCAAGATCTGCTCAAAACTGTGGCTGGACCCGGATATGTGGGTAAGTCAGTGGATTGGGCTCTAAAGAACTAGAATGGCTGACGTAGCAGCTGACCTTGTTCTTTCCTCCTCATGACACTAGAAAAGCACTTACTTAGAAGGGGTTTGCTGGTGGGCAGAACACTGATTTTTCTTTTCCCTAATCAGTGGGGATTAGAACTAATGGGTCCAGGGGCACCTGGGTGGCTCAGTCAGTTGAGCTTCTGACTTCGGGTCAGGTCAGGATCTCGCAGTTCACGAGTTCAAGCCTCGCGTCAGACTCTGTGCTGACATCTCAGAGCCTGGAGCCTGTTTTGGATTCTGAGTCTCCCTCTCTCTCTGCCCCTCCCCCACTTGCACTCTGTCTCTTTCTCAAAAAATAAATAAACATAAAAAAAAAAAACTAATGGATCCATAGGACTGCTTCTTGATCATATTTAGTGGCAAGTTCTTAGTTGTAATTTTGAACACCTTTCAACATTTCGTCTAAAAAGTGAGTCTTCTAAAAGTTGAGGCACAGGAATCAAATGGAGAATTTACATTTTAGAGCTTTGCTGTCTGCTGCTTAGATAATTGGCTAGAGCCCATTATATGTCACAAATTTAGTCACCTGGTATACAAACAGAAAATAATTGTACATATTTTAACTTCACTTTGAGTTTCCTTCATGGGTTGCATTTGCTAATTTCAGGCATGACCCTGAACAATTACAGAGAATTTGTCTAATAAAGAAGTTATTCCATAAGGAAAAACAAGCATATTAAGAATCCCATCTCTCTCAAAATTTTCACCTGGTGAAGTTAAACAGAGTCCTCCATATATTTGACTTTGGATTTAGTAAAAGTCATCTTTTAGGAGTAATATCAAATAGGAAAAATAGGACTTCTCTTTCTCAGTCAACGTGATTTTAAAACCATGAGTGATTGTGTACCACATGAGATGGATCGTTGGTATTGCTACTCTTTCTGGAATGACATAGGCACACTCTTTGGTGACATTTTTTCACTAATGGGGCAAGATTTTCCAAATATATACTAAGTTTTCACCTGTTATTTTAAGAAAAAGTCAGAGCTTTAATGGTGGAAAAACGCTTCTGCCTGTATATTAGAGAGCTACTGTCTGAATGTGAAAATGGATTTCTTCAGCCCTGGTGTCAAGTCCCAGAAAACGGCAAATGCTCTGCTTTTATGGAAAATTGTATCTTGTATTCTAAATTTTAAATTTTCCTGGCAAACCATTTGTGCTTAAAAACAAAACAACAAGCTAATCAGTGAAATGTCTTACTTTCTCAGAGTGAATATTCTGCATTGGTTGTCGCTGTTGTTTCTATAAATGCATGTATGATCCAATCTCTCTTTGTTTTTCTCTTTTACTCTCCTTTACCCTTTCTCTCTCTCTTTCCCTAAAATTTAGAACCGATCAAATCTAAAGTCAATTTATTAACTCCCAGACTTATAGGAAGCAGTTTATAAATAGCCCACAGATATTGGTTAATCACATAGTAAATGTCTCAGTTTGGGATGCCTGAGGATTGGAAAAGTTCTTGTAGTAGAGAGAATGCAGGAAGAACTGGGAGCATTTTCATACTGGATTATTCTGATTTCACCAGTCACCTGCAAGTGGATAGCATCTAAATGGGTCTAAAACTTCTCACAGTATGTGGTTAAAAAAAAAAGGCCACAGAGCATAAATGCAACCACATAGATGGCAAATAGAGCATTAAACTTAATTCTGAGGTGAAGAGAAAAATGAAGCAGAAAGAGTCATGCTTTCCAATCTTCTGATCAAATAATGGAAAGAGAAGGGGTCATCAAATAAGATCCTGGAAACAGAAGATGCTGAGTGTGAACTATTTTGAAATCCGATCCAAACCCCAATATACATGTACAGAGAACAAGTATCTGTGTGTTCTGTTGAATGGTAGTGTGGTTTCGGGATTTGCTCCAGTTGCTGCAGTCAGCTTCTCTGGGATCTATCCTGACTTTGTGCCAAGAGGACATCTCTGTGGAGGCTAGCACTATGCCCTCAGCACGGGTTTCTGTCTTCAGTCCCCAAATCACTTTCAGTGCCATGTACATCCTGAGCACAGCACAACACTTATGAAAGCTCTTTTCTCTGGTGTTTTTGTTATGTTATTACCATTGACATCTTAGCGCTGGTGGATTCTGCTTCCTTAGAACACTAGTTTGACTCATGGAAAAGTGTTGGGGGTATGAGTAGCAGAGAAAACAAGCCATGTTCTGAAACCCTATATGCTCTCATGGTCTCAAGTTAAAGTCAAAGTTGGGTTTTCAGTGCTTTTAGTTTTTTTCCAATTTTAGAAGATGGGAGATGTCAGGACAAAATTTGAGTATGATGATTGGAAATATTTTCCAAAGTGATTTATTTTACTACTGGTTAACACTAAGGTTCTTATTTTGATGTATATTTTTAATATTCTCATATATTTTGTATGAGCTTGTATTATCCTAAAATCAACAACAGTAAAATACCTGGGTCCATTGTAATAATCAAAAGTATCAACCTGACAACTTCCTGCCTTAAATAAGAAGATAGACTGCTCGGGATTCCATCCCATAAATATTTGAATCCTTTGCTTGCGTAGGACATACTGCACTAAAATGCTACAAAGAATGCAACTATAAACCCATATGAAAGTAGTATTTAGATGTGATCTAATAGTTGTAGATACACCTTATGTCTTGGGCACAGATACAAACCAACCATGCCTCAGTTCTTAATAATGAAAAAATGAAATAATGAAAAATAATGAAAAAATGAAACAATTAAAAAACTCATTTTCATTGAGTTGACTCTGTTTCATCCTAATTGCCATAAAGCTAAAGATGACATATAAGGGGCGCCTGGGTGGCGCAGTCGGTTAAGCGTCCGACTTCAGCCAGGTCACAATCTCGCGGTCCGTGAGTTCGAGCCCCGCGTCAGGCTCTGGGCTGATGGCTCGGAGCCTGGAGCCTGTTTCCGATTCTGTGTCTCCCTCTCTCTCTGCCCCTCCCCCGTTCATGCTCTGTCTCTCTCTGTCCCAAAAATCAATAAAAAACGTTGAAAAAAAAAAAGATTACATATAATATGGATATATTTCTTTTAGTTCTTGATCCAAATGTTGGCATTGATGGGAGACATCTTAAAGCAAAATGAGTTGATTTTATATATCATACATTTTTGAGAACAAATCAAGCTTCTGTAACAATCCACAAATAGTTTCAACCTTCTGTTAAAAAGAGAAGAACAAAATAACCTTAATTTAGTATTTCTTCTTTCATTTTTTTAACTTAAAACTATATGTTAGCATTTCCTTCTCCTAAAACTTTACATCAGCTATTTCTCAACTTGCCTTGCTATATGGATTTCATACTTTTGTCATTAATCATATTTGTCACATATTTTCCCCAATGGATGGACAACTTTACAGATTGATTTCCACCTCCAAAGTGTTAAATTTCTTTCTATTCCCAGGGTTTAGTTCATGGTGGTGCTCACTGAAAAACACCTGTCAAAATTTTGGGCAAATTGATTGATCTTTTTGGATCTCAACCTTCTCATCTGTAAAACAAAAACAAAAAACAGGAAGATCAAGATAGATGATATATACATTCCTGGTAGCTTTAAATAAGTATAATATAACACGTGACTCATGTAAACACAGATAACAAACATGAGTATTTACTATTCTGAGAAGTAGTCAATTATAGAATTTCGTCAGTAGATGGCACTGTTTATTGTAGTATTAGCATTAAGAAAGCAATCACAGAATGCCAATTACCTTTCCTGATCAGGATGGAGGTAAGAGAGAAGGAGGCTCTGTTCTTACTGAAGAGAATACATAGATTCCTTAGAGGTTAGAGTGACCTTGAGAAGGAATCCAGCCCATTTTCCTGGCTAATTAGACCTATAAAAGGAAAATTCTATTTCAAGTATTTTTCAGAGTGGTGGATATTTTTAACACACTTCGTCTATCCCTTTCAAATTTGAAGCATTTAAGAAATCTTCTATCCAAATAGCGTCTTTTCTTTCATGTCTCTGTATTCAGTCCTGAGTGGAATTAGAAACAATTCTTCCCATTATTTTCCTGTAAAATCCCTCCAGGTCTATAGAGAGTACTTTATGCATGTACTTTTTTTTTTTTCTTGGAGTCTTCAGTTCTGGGAAACACTATCAAATTTATGAGAAATGACCATTCATATTCTCATACATGAATTCTAATATTAGGATACTATGTCACATTTTAATGTGTGACTATATTAGCTCACACATACAGTCTGGAATTTATACAGTATTTAATTATTAAATAATGGAAATATGTAAATATTTATAGTATACAACAGATATACATAGCATTTCCATTAGCCAGAACCAAATCAAACCTTTTGGATTAATTAATAGAGCGAAAATAAATAATACAATTCATAACTATTAGGTACAGAATGTTGCTATAAACTCTCATCTTTTCATCTCTCTCCCATTTTTCTATGTAATTTTCATGAATTTGAAATTTCTAAGTGAAAATAAATTAGAAATTAAAGTGCTATGTAAGTAAATTCTATCAAATAAGTATTCAGAATAGTTTTATTGTAAGTTCAGAGAGTTAACTATCTTGGACCATAAGATCTCATTCCTTTTTCTTTTAGCATTTCAAGGAAATATTAGTGCACTTAAGCTTTTTGTAATTCTGTTTCTCCCTACTATATTTTAAGCCTCTTAAAATCAGAGAATATTTATTTCCCATGAATTCCAAGAGCCTTACACAATACTTGCTTAATAAAGGTATACAGTTGGTGCTTAATAAATGTTGGTAGAATGAATATTTTCACCCAAGTAAATTCAATGATTCAGGAGAATTATCAACTGCATTCAAAATATAGCTTCAATAACTATCATGTCGACATTTATTTCCCCTGTGATAAGTCTACTTATCATATAATACCAAGACTTTTTGGTAGCTTTCCTTGTGTTGTTAAGAAGTAAAAACAAGTGTAAAGAAAGCTACTTAAAAAATAATCCTATTTAGAAATATATATTAAATAATTATCCTTTCTCACCTTCTGATTATTATGAATATGTACATTATATCATATCATTCTGTACAAATGCTTTTTTTTCAGACAAAGCATCATTATAAGCCTTTCCTTTGTTCTCTTACAATTATAAGCTTATGTACTGTTTTTAAATTATTTTGAAAACATTGAGTATTTGATTATTTTCTTTGATTCATTTTGTTTGGGGATTTTATATTTTTGTACTTTTTTACTGCTTTGAAAGTATTTTTAAACATTAATTAATGTTTATTAATTATAGGATGGTATATGCACTGTAATTTTATTCTATACAATACCTTGGATTATGTCACAAAGGAGCCTTAGTCAGAAAATTAGCTTTTTTGATTAATAATGACATTTACTATTTTAAGAAATTACTTGGTATCGTGTAATATCATTTGGTGTCCTATGAATACATTAAAATAAATAGACTTAGGCCTTTTGATGAAATATACAGATGGAAATAAATGCATGAAAAGGTGTTAAAAATCATTAGCATTAGGGAAATGCAGTTTAAGACCCTGATGAGATATAACCACACATCTATTTGTACAGTTACAGTAAAAATAGTGACAATACCAAAAGCAGGAGGGGATACAGAGAAACTGGATCTTGCACAATTACTAGTGAGAATGTACAGCCAGTCCGGAGAGCAGCTTAGTTTTCTTAAAAACTAAACATACTCTTATCATACAACCAGCACTGGCAGTTCTGCATATTTGTTCTAATAAAAAGGAATGAACTATTCATAATGCAACAATTTGGATGAATCTTGAGGGCATCATGCTGAGTGAAAAGAAGAAGAAGGAGGAGGAGGAGGAGGAGAAGAAGAAGAAGAAGAAGAAGAAAAAGAAAAAGAAGAAGAAGAAGAAACCCCAATCTCTAAGTATCACATACTGTATGATTCCATTTATATAACATTCTTGAGATGACAAAATTATAGAGGTGGAGAACAAATTAGTGGTTGTCAGAGATTATGGATGGTGGCAGAAGGGTGCTATAAAAGGATAGCAAGAGAAAGAGATCTTTGTGGTGATGGCATAGTTCTGTGTCTTGATGATGGTGGTCATTACACAAATCTACACATGTGATTAAATGTTATAGAACTACACACACATTGTGCTCATGTCAATTTTTCTGGTTTTCATATTATACTACAGTTATGTCAGTTATAACCATTGGGGGAACTGAGTGAAGGGTACATGATACTTCTCTATTCTATCTTTGCAACTTCCTGTTTATAACTTTTCAAAATCAAAAGCTTTAAAAATTCATTTCCCATCTTGTCTTAAATTTCAGAACAGACAATATTTTTCCTTTCTTTACTCAATGTAATTTTTAATTATCTTACATTTTACACTTATTCTCGTGGATCTGTTTCAAACTTGCTAGATTAAGCTATTATCACAATTTCTTCTTCTCTTTAGGTTTTTTAAATTTTTTTTGTTTGTTTTTTTGTTTTTTGAGGGAGAGAGAGAGAGAGAGAGAATGTGAGCAGGGAAGGGGTAGAGAAAAAGGGAGACACAGATTCCGAAGCAGGCTCCAGGCTCTGAGCTGTTAACACAGAGCCCTACATGAGGCCTGAACTGACAATCCATGAGATCATGATCTGAACTGAAGTCAGACGCTTAACTGCCTGAGCCACCAAGGAGCCCCTCTTCTTCTCTTTAAATGGTGGTAAAGATTAAGGTATGTAGGAGAAATTTTGCAAGTTTTCTACTCAACAGCAAGGATGGTTAGTATACAGAATAAGACAAAGTTCACTGGGAAAGACATATACTCATGTAAGAGTGTTCATTTTTAAGATAAAAATTTTAATTTCTTTTTAAAAAATGTTTATTCTTGAGAGAAAGAGAGAAAGAGAGAGCAAGTGGGGGAGGGGCAGAGAGAGGGAGAGAATCTGAAGCAGGCTCCAGGCTCTGAACTGTCAGCACAGAGCCTGATGCAGGGCTCAAACCCATCAACTGTGAGATCACGACCTGAGCCAAAGTTGGATGCTTAAGCGACTGAGCCACCCAGGTGCCCCTAAGATAAACATTTTAAATGTTTATCTACTATTAGCTGAACGAGTGATGACTTCTTCTTCTTCTTCTTCTTCTTCTTCTTCTTTTGGGGGGAGAACTATAGATCACTGCTTTTGGTGATTGTAATGAAAGCAGTACCAAACCAGAACTTCCTTTCCATTTTATCTTATGTATTTAAATGTGAACAGCAAAAGAAACTATTAGGAATAAATCTTCCATTTATTCCCCAATCAAATGAAGTACTATGCAATGAAATGCTTTGCATTTTCATTTGGTGCACAGATGTGTCTGGAAAGAACCTGACTTGAAATTTGGGATGTCTAGCCATGAATTATTTTCTGCCTCGTAAGTGTGACACAGACAGTATGAATTTTAACTACTGAGTCTACTGCTATAAGATCTTTTAAAGCACTACTATGAAGGACTTTGAAATAAAGTGAGAGACTTATCTGGCACTCATAGATACATGGCTTAGGCTTTAAGTTTGGAAAACACTATCAATTATGTCATAAAACCTGTAATAATTTGTAGTTATTCCTTACTATCATCCTTAACTTGTCAAAGTGGTCCTGGAAATCACTCACAAAAACTAAAATAACATTAATACTTCCAGCCCAAATTCTAATACCTGGTTTATTAAACGTTTTTGTTCATGAACATTTGGCCTAAAAATAAGTTTTATATTTTTCTTCAAACATGTATAAAATAACTTCATAAGCTTAGATGTAAAAAAAACAACTATGTCTTACAAGCCTTTTGCAAAACCCATTGATGCTCTTTTGTATATGTCGATGTAATTTTTTTATATTTTCACTCTTATCTTCTAATTGTCAATACATAATTTCAGAAGTACCTTTATATATGAAGAAATATTTCTTCTTCTTGCTTCAGGTCTATTATACACTTTGCATCAGGCCAAAGATGTTTAATTGCATTTGTACATGTCTAGACTTTAGTCTTCATTTCTATCATATTCTGTGTTGTTTTTTTTTAATTTCTTGAATATTTATTTTTGAGAAAGAGACAGAATATGAGTGGGGGAGGGGCAGAGAGAGAGGGAGACACAGAATTTGAAGCAGACTCCAGGCTCTGAGCTGCCCACTCAGAGCCCAATGTGGGGCTCAAAGTCACAAACTGTGAGATCATGACCTGAGCTGAAGTCGGACGATCCACCGACTGAGCCACCCAGGTGCCCCTCATATTCTGTGTTTTTTAATAAGCTTCATGAGGACAAAGCTCAGGAGCACTGTCCGCAGCCCTGAATGTGAAGTGAACTGTGTAGTAGGTGCTGAAGATAATTTTGGTAGTTATAATTTTCTACTTAAGATTTTAATTTATTTCAACTGAATACTTGCAAAGGAATTGAATTTAATGAACTTCTTTTAAGGGTGCTTTGCTGGCTAAGTTGGTGGATCATGCGACTCTTGATCTCGGGGTTGTGAGTTGGAACCCCACATCGGGGGTAGAGTTAACTTAAAAATATTCTTCCAGAAGTATTAGTCCCATACATTAAAGGAGCAGTATGATAGTGTGCAACAATATTCTACTAGTGACCAAGATGACCTAAGAAGCACAGCCAGGAGACCAGTGTGGCTTAGCTTAACTCACTGTGGTTCAGTCTTCCTCACTGTAACTCCCGGTCACCAGCTCTGTGCACTGCAACAATCTGTGCTCCACTTCCACTCTGCCTTGTAGACTGGAAAAAAAACTGCACTTGGTACTATGGTTCTATAAAATGGGAAGTGTGTTCCTCAACTTTTCAGCACATGTCCCTTTCAGTAGGTATAAAAAATCTCATTCCCTTTTTTGAAGTTAATCAAAATAGCCAAATAAATTAAGTATGATCACACACACACACATACACACAAACTCAAATGTCATTAACTACTGAACATGTTTCAACCTTATCCATCACCATTACTCATTGATTCTCATATAGATAGATATAGATATAGATATAGATATAGAAAAGTTAGAGTCACAGGAAGTTGCAAAGAGAGAATAGAGAAGTATCATGTACCCTTCACTCAGTTCCCCCAATGGTTATACCTTACATAACTGTATAATACTGTAGTATAATACAGTTAGGTGTCTGACTTCAGCTCAGGTCATGATCTTGAGGTTTGTGAGTTCAAGCCCCACATCAGGCTCTGTGCTGACAGCTGGTAACCTGTAGCCTGCTTCAGATTCTGTGTCTCCCTCTCTCTGCCCCTTCCCTGCTCATGATCTTTCTCTCTCTCTCTCTCTCTCTCTCAAGAATAAATAATTTTTTTAAAATCTGTTAGAGCTAATAAATTCAGTAAAGCTACAGGATACAAAATCAATACGCAAAAACCTACTGCATTTCTTTACACTGATACCAAACCATAAGAAAAAGAAATTAAGAAAACAATTCATTTATAATTGCTTTAACAAGAATAAAATACCTAGGAATAAGCTTATCTAACAAAGGAGAAGACCTGTGTATTGAAAATTATAAGACATTATTGAAAGAAATTGAGGAATACACAAATAATGGGAAAGATATTGCATGCTCATGGAATAGAAGAATTAATATTGTTAAAATATCTATACTACCAAAGAAATATACAGATTTAATGCACTCCCTATCAGTATTTCAATGCTATGTTTCACAGAAATAGAACAAATAATCTTAAATTTTTTGTGAAACCACAAAGGATTTGAATAGCCAAAGAAGTCTTATGAAAAAAGAGCAATGCAGGAGGCATCATACTCCCTGATTTCGAACTATATTACAACCCATAATAATAATTTTAAAAAACCCAATAGTAGCATAAAAACAGGCACACAGATCAGTGGAAAAGAATAGAAAGCCCAGGTGTAAACTCATGTATATATGGTCAGTTAATTTATGACAACAGATGCAATAATGTATAATGATGAAAAGACAGTCTTCTCAGTAAATGATGTTGGAAAAATTGGACAGCCACATGTGAAAGAATGAAATTGGACTGTTACCCATTTCAAAAGTTAACTCATGTATTAAAAACATGAATGTAAGACCTGAAACTATAAAAATCCTGGAAGAAAACATAGGTGAAAAGCCCCTTTGACATAGGTCTTGGCAGTGATATTTTTGGATCTGCTGAAAACAAAAGCAATAAAAGTAAAAATAAACAAGTGGGCCTACTTCAAACTAAAAGGCTTCTGGGCAGCAAAGAAAGCCATCAACAAAAATAAAAAGGCAACCTAGTGAATGATAGAAAATAATTGCACATCATAAATCTGATAATGGTTAATATCCAAAATATACAAAGAACTCAGAATAGCAAAAAAGTCAATAATCTGACTTAAAAATGGATAGAAAATCTAAATAGACAGTGTTCCTAAGAAGACATACAGATGGCCAATGGATACATGAAAAGATGCTCAACCTCAGGAATCATCAAGGACGGCCAAATCAAAATCACAATGAAATATCGCATCATACCTATTAGAATGGCTAGTATCAAAAGACAAAAAATGCCAAGTATTGGTGAAGATATGGAGAAAAGAGAAACCTTGTGCACTGTTGGTGGGAATGTAAATTGGTGCAACCACTATGGAAAAAAGTATGGAGTTTTCTCAAAAAATTAAAAATAGAGCTACCATTTATCCAGCAATCCCCCTTCTGGATGATTATGCAAAGAAAACAAAATGTTAATTTGAAAAGATACATGCACCCCATGTTCAATGCAGCATTATTTGCATTAGCCAAGAAATAGAAACAATCTAAGTATCTATCAATGGATGAATGGATAAAGAAGATGTGGTATATATATACGTGTATAATATACGTATATAATGTAATATTATTCAGTCATAAAAAAGAAAGAAATCTTGCCATTTGTGACAACACAGATGGACCTTAAGGGCATTATGCTAAGTGAAATAAGTCTGATAAAGACAAATACTGTAAAAAAAAAAAAAAAGACAAATACTGTATATCTCCTATATGTGGAATCTGGGGGGGGGAGGGGGGACCAGACTTATAGATAGAGAAAACAGATTGGTGTATGTAAAAGGTGGGGTGGGGGTGGGGAAAATGGGTGAACGATTTTTTTTAGATTAAATAAATTTAAAATAAAAATTTTCAAAAATCCATATAATTTTCTAAGTGTATAACAAGTTCTTTCAAGAATTCAGCGAGATTGCTGTTTCTAAAAGCTCTTAAACTCTGAAATATAAGAAGACTACTTCTCAGCATTGAAACTCTCAGCATTGAAACTCAAAGGCCACCTAGGTACAACATGATGAGTAGATGTGTGATAATCTCTTATGTCAAATCTGAAATACGCTTTTCCCAGCCATATTAAGTCTGTTAGAAAAAAACTTTCAAGTGATCTGGCAACTTAAAGTGAAACATATGCTTTGATATTATGTTATTTTTCTTAGGAGTAAGTAATGCCATGTTGCAAGAAGGTGGGTTTTCATACTGCATTTCTAATTACACTCCTGAAAAAGTTATTCCATACATATTATGCAAGAATCTAACCTCAAAAGAAAAAAAATCCAATTTAAGAAAGCTGGATAACATTTACATGGTTATGCATTTCACCACACCCCATACCTTCTTATTTCCTCCTTCCTCTAATTTAGAGCATGTGCTTTCTTTATTCATTTTTGGCTTAAAATTTTATGACTTAATAATAATTTGATAAATTTACTTAGAAGAAGAAATTTATCTAATGACTCATGTAACGAATGCTTACAAAATAAAAGTGTGCATTTTATACCGTCTAAGTGTTTCCAGAGTTACTTAGTCTTGTCCCAAATGATGCTATAAGCTTTGAAATAAAGCAGAAGGCAGAACTTCTGTGGTTTGTGACCCTTTCCGAACTATAGTTTATAGTCATTGCATGTGAATAAATAACTATACATTATTATAATTTTTTCTTGTAACAAAGTTATGAATGAGCCCAAACACAGAATTGTGAGTCCATTTCTCTATAATACAAGAAAAATAAGAATTTTTAGAGAATAAAGTGTATAATCTGTTCCTCCATTCTATAATCTGTTCCTCCTCTCTCCTCCTCTCCCTTCCTCTCTCTTTCTGTTTCTCTCACTTTGTTTCTTTCTTTCCTGATTCAGCTGTGGCAGGACCAAATCCTGGAGGGGGGCTGGCCATGTATAAAATTTCTCATTGTGTATCTTAGTGTTCCAAGGATTCTTAACTTTTAAAAGTAGGTTAGAAATGCCGCTCGCTATCGTAGGATTTTTGGGAGCTTTGCTTTTGGAGCTCATCAATTCTAAGACACATATATTTTTAATACTAACAAATCTCGAATTGGGATGTATCCTACAATGATGCTACTTAGTATTTTGTCATAGTTTAATTGGTAGGTTTTCTTCCCCCATGCTTTACAACTGACAGCATCCTGAGTTTTGGTGAAATATTGTAGTTGAGATGGAAAAATTGATTTGACTCATTAATTCATTTACATTTATGTTTCTAGTAATCTTTTGTAGTCTGCTCTGTATCTTTCCCTGGTCTCAGCCCATTGTACCTCACCCCCGGGGCCACAGTTTTCCTGCCTATAGATTAAAGAAGGTACATCAAATGGTTTACAAGGCCTCTCTCATCTTGAATGTGTTCTGATTTACTTCTTACTGCCTAGTTAATACCTTTGCCTTCCTGAAGCAGAAAATCACTCAAGACTACAGTGGATCTCTCCATTTCCTTAACTGAATAAAAACAAAAGATAGCAATACAGATTGCAGTGGGGGTTGGTGGTAATAATTAAAGAGTAAGCTCTCACTTAAGTGAAAGAAAGTTTTTATCAGGAGGCACCTTATAATTGCTTAAAGTTAGGTCTGATAGGTTTTTTTTTTAATTTGTTTTTAATGTTTATTTATTTTTGAGAGAGAAAGAGAGAAACAACACGAGCAGAGGAAGGGCAGAGAGAGAGGGAGACAGAGTCTGAAGCAGGCTCCAGGCTCTGAGCTGTCAGGCCCCAGGCTCTGAACTCATGAACTGTGAGATCATGACCTGAGCAGAAGTTGGACGCTTAACCAACAGAACCACCCAGGCGCCCTTAGGTCTCATAGTTTTAAAGTCTTTACCTGATCCAGAATTCTGGAAAGACCTGTGGGACTTTGTGAAGAAGGTAAAAGTTATTCCATTCTTTTTCTGATCAGTGAAGAAAATGTCAAAGAGCTGACAGTCTTCTTGTGTTCCTTAGTGTCTTTGAGAGAACCAGACACTTGAGGATGAAGAGGGTAAGGACTAGTGACAATGTAGTTCTACCCCATATTCAGGTAACAGACTGCTCTTTATAGGGACTGTTGCCAATTTGTAGTACTCAAGCCAGAAACCTTGATTTCCCCCCCTCCTTCTTCATGACTCCTCCCATCAAATCAATACAAAATTCTATTGATTCTAATTAATAAATATCTCCCAAAGCTTCCTGCTTTTCTCTATCACCATGGTCACTATCTTTATTCAGACTACATCATCTCTCTCCTGGCTTATTGCAACAACTTTCCAAATAGTTTCCATTTGTCTAGTCTTGCCTTTTCTTGTTCATTGCAAGGAGGCAATCGTATCTGAAACCTTTTAAAGTCTGAGGAGTATCTACAGTACTTCCTGCTACAGAATGCAAAGCCACGTAGATGCAATTTGATGAGCAGAATCTCTAATGCCCTTTGGTTTTATAAAGTTTAATGATTATTGCCATTAGAAAAAAATCCAGTTCTATTTTTTCTTTTCGAGAGTGCTTCCAACTTTTTTCATATTATGACACATCACAAATCATAATATTTATGTGACTTACAGGGATAAATTGGGGGAGGGGGTTGGGGAGTCTACATTGATCTTGATTTTTTTAAAAAAATACATTTTTAGGTCATATAATTACAGTAAAAAGTAAAATACAGAGTGTTAGGAAAGAAACTAAATAGTTTTGTGTTATACTTTCAAATAAAACACTTTTCAATTTTTTCCAGCTAAGGAATTTGAATTTGCAAACGTGGATATAACTTTTATTTTAGAACTTGTGTTTGAAGTGTCTTCACCAAATTTCTAATCAAAAACTTAAATGACCACCTCTCTGAAATCTTGATAGTGACCAATCTGTAAAGAACTTTGATCTCATAAAAAGTAGCAAATGATAGAAGTGTATTAATCACTCTTTTTATATTTGATGGAAACTCCTTTGTCACCATTAACCAGAATTTGAATAACTTGAACTACTTAAATGGTCCTTAAAAATGCAATCTTTTCTGCATCTAACAGCTCTCATTTTGTCTCTTTCTTTCTTTCTTTCTTTCTTTCTTTCTTTCTTTTCTTTCAATAACCAGTATCATCTCAACATTTTGATGGCAATGCAGAGATTTCAAAATTTCAAAATAGTGATGAAACTTTTCCTCAAGTATAAATGGTATTGCTCTAACAGAATATACTGAGAACAGTTCCCCAGAGAGACAGAACCAACAGGAGAGAGAGAAATAGAGACAGAAACAGAGATAGAGAGAGAGAGATTTTTATTATGACTGGAGGTTTGGTGAGTCTAAAATCTGATAGGGAAGGACAGCAGGCTGGAAACTCAGGAAATAGTTGCAATTCAAGTCCTGTAGAACCAGGAGGACAATCTGATAGATAATTCTTTCTTGCTAGAGAAGATTGACATTTTCTATTCAAGCCTTCAACTGATTGGATGAGGCCCACCCACCTAATGGTGGACAATCTGAATGTAATTCCATCCGAAGATACCCTCACAGAGACATTCAGAATGATATTTGACCAGATATCTTGGCACATAGGCCAAGAAAAGTCAACATTAACTATCACATACACAGTTTTAATAATTCTTAGGATTCAAATTATGATAACTAACTAAATATCTCTAATTAACCATTTACCTTTCCCAAAGGAAAATTTTTCTTTGTGAGTACACTTTAATTACTATAATATTTATATGGTCTTTGCAAGTTTTGATTAAAATTAAGTACTCCAAATTTTTTACTTAAGTAACCTTTTTAGAGGAGCCAATAACTTGCATTTCATTTTACTTTTGTTATTGCTCATGAGTATCAAATACAATCCAGGTCTAATCAGTACAGAGTGAAGTAAATAATTCTCTAATGGAGTAAAATATGCACAAAACTGAGGATTACAGTAAGACTTATGGCTAGACCCTGCTTACCAATGTGATTGAAGTTCATAGAGGTTAATTAAGGTACAGCAGTGTAGAGCCAGAGGGACAAACCACGGGGATGAGGAACACAGGCTCTGCAGTCACAATATTGGAACCAAAGTTTTTCTGAAGCTTAAGTTTCTTGCCTCACAAGCCTGATTGTTATAAAGAGTAAAGGAGAAAAAAAAAATAAAACACAGTTCTCACATAGTGGCTGTTGCAGAGTAAGTGTTCAACAAATAGAAGCTACTGTAATTTTTGTTTGTATTTATTTTTTACTTTGTTTATAGTTATGTTATCCTAAAGAAGGAGCTGGGGATTTGAGTTTAGGACTTATTTTTTTTTTTTTTTTTTTTTGCTAAAACTCCTATTCAATAAACTATTTCTCAAACTGTTATTTTGGTAGAACTGGTCAGGGACTAAATACCCAAGGAGAGTAAAAAGGGAAGAAAATGGAAAAAATAAATCCTAAAAAAATGAATTGTCAATCACCTCATAAAAGCTTCTTATCACCAAGATAAGAGCGAGTGGAGACATTTCCCTAGATTGCTATCAAAACACAGCGACAGCATTTGTATTCAGTGTGCCAGAAAATAGAAATCTTCTTTCCCGTTTACTTACTTGTATTCATCTCTAAGATTATGGGGGGGAAATATTAGTGGATCCCTTCTTGAAAGGCTGACATGAATATTTAAGCCCCTATCAGCACCAGCTGCAGTTCAGAATCCCCCACATTCCATCCGCTGATGAAGAAGTCATCAGCAGCACTAAGTGACTCTTTTCTCCTCTCCAACCATTTCTCTTATTGGCCTATTTAGATTTTTTTTTTAATCACAAGTGCTGAGTTTTTTTGAGGGCAAGACCTATCATATTTTGCTCCAATCTGGTTGTGGTTACAGTGGTTCCTGCTCCTGTTGCTGAAATTGCATTTCTGATCATTCAAATTAGGACTCTGGAAATGGCTCATTCTGACCGCGCTAGTGGTTATTTCATATTTCAATCTGAGAGATATAACTATCTGCTCTCTTCAAAACCAACAACCAAAATAAAATCACATTTATTTCCCTTCTTTTAGGTGTTTCTGGAATATTCTGGGAACTGTAGAGAAATGAAACATGAAATATAAGACAAAGCCCCTTCTCTCGAAGGGCTTTATTCTAGAACACAATGATAGCATACATATATGCTTAAGGACAAATATGTCCCTACACTCATCAGATATATTTTACTTACAAGATGCGGAGCATTACGGTAGAGACTTTAAACAACAAAAAGCTGTGTTATATATGTTTCCTGTTGTTGAAGCCTTAGAATTGAATAGGGTCACTCATTTAAGAAAATGATACATACTCTGAGTCTTACATTATAGGTTCAATGCCAATCAGCAATGACTGTGGGGGAAAAAAATCTCATATGGAAGGAGACAGGGTAAGAAAGGACAAGGCAGAAGCAGGGAGCTCTTAGTCATGTAGCTTTGCTGTAACACAGAGTAAGAATTAAAATCATTAGAGATAAGTCTACAAACATAAACTGATAACTACTACAAAAGGTATTGAGTTTGAATATGGGAGAATGTTTAAAGTGTTTTTTTAAAAGAATGATCATAATCAAAGAAATACTCCAGGCACGTTTATAGAAAGATTAATGTATCATTAGTGACAACAAAATATTGGGAGTAGAGATTTGGACTGAGATGCTCTTCAGTCTGTTAAATTGCCTGAGTGTGAATGCTTACAGTCAAACTAGTAAGGTGATATTGAGAATTTAGAAAAGGACATGAGTGTGTTAGATATTTTGAATATAGATCCTCTAAGACCCAGTGACTTTTAAAAGTGAGAACAAAGAAAGTTATCTCTGATATTTTGAGAATGATCAAAATAAATGACCCGGACTATAAAAAGTTGGAGGATTTGCGCAGAAGTTGGGGGTAGTGATATGTGGACAAGAGCAGGGAAAGGAAGAATTGAGATTAATAGCCGGTCATTCAGCAGGTAGGTAGGAACAGAAAAGTAGATCTGAGGAGAGAAGTCAGTAGAAAACAGAAGTTTAAGCCTCATCTATATGGAAGTGATTACTGAAGTCAGGAACACTGATGACATCACTGGGAAAAGAAGTGTCAGAGAACAAAGGGAACTTACATTTGTTGACCACTTTTCATATATCAGATACTGGGGTTGGTGTTTCACAGTATCGCATTTATCTAGTGTAAAAAAACCTTGGAAAATGTCCAAGAAGCGGTGGGGAAGAAAGAAAAAAAATACCATGCAAGGAGAAAGAAGAGTGGGAGGAGAAATGAATAAAGGAAAAAAATCCATATGCTGTCATACTCTCTAAGCAAAAGGAATGGAGAGAGGTGGAGGTCAAACTATTTTGTCAAATACTGAATGGGAAACAAGGAGAGGGGGACATTGAAGATGAAACCAGAGAAAGGGTTGATTTGTAATGATCACTGAGTTTCATGAGATAAGTGTGGGGGGAAAAAACAAGATATCAAGGCATGAAGATCAAGTTTGTAAAATGTTCAGGGCAGCACATCACAAAGATTAGTGTTTTTTTTCCTTTTTTTTTTTTTTTTTTTTTGCCCTTAGCACTACAGAAAAAAATACAATTTCCTGTTCTTTATTCCTTGCATCTTCTTCCTTGTGGTCTTTTGCTTAAATTCCTTCCATTCTTGTCTCTGTGAAAGAGATGGCTCTACGTACACTGGAACTTTCAGTATATATTTATAAAGCCCAATTTACAAAACTATTACTAGAAATACACCAGTGAATTATTTTCCTTCCTGATGGCTTTGTGCATTTTCTCACTGTCAGGTACTATTGCTTTGTGTATACTACCTAATTTAATTTCTAAATGACCTTATTGTATTATTGTTATATCGTTATTTTTATTTGTCAGTGAGGCACACAGAGGCACAGATAGATTAGCTAACTTTTCTGATAGAAAGAAACTCTCCAAATAGAAATTAGAGGCATCTTTTATGCATGGATTATATGTCTTTTGCATGTGTGATTTAAATAGATAAATATTTAGCTGCAGACCCATGATCTTAATTGCCATTTTATCCTTGTTTCTATTTGTTTCCAACAAACCTAATGAATACTATTCATATGTGCCCCACATAGGGAAGATACAGTGGTCTTCTTTATACTGGGAATGAATACCTTCAAAAGAGAATAAAATTCAAACAGATGAATGAAATAAATTTACAAAAGCAGTATTTTAGGAAAACAAAATATAAGTTATTTTAATTCAATATGAGGAAAATTAAGTTAAGACAATTGCTAATTCTTATATCGTAAGCTTTTTGGTATATTTTATTGTAATAATTGAGGTGTTGGGTTTTACATGAGACACTCAAAGGTATTTCAGTTTCTCCTTTTATGTGTTTATTTCAAAGGTTTTGTCATCTCATATTTTTCTTAGTGGGTATATTTTATATTGATATTTTAAACATTACTGAGGTTTTTCTTTCTGAAATTTTGTAATTTATTAGGTTCTAGATTTTTATACCTTTTCTTTATTGCTTCTATTGCAAAACTATTAGAAAACTTGCTAAGTAAAAATAATGCTGTAATAAGGGTGGAGTGAATCTATTTTTTTTTATAAAAATCTTTCCAAGTTGTTCTCTTCATTTTTGTTTTAATATTCAGCTGCAGAAACTAAATAAACAAATCCCCTCTAGGGATGATAAGAATGTAAACACACTCTTTCTGTCTCTGTCTCTGTCTCTGTCTCTGTCTCACACACGCACACACACACACACACACACACACATCATGTTCATCTCCTTATGAGGCACATTTAGGATATTAGGCAGGTGCATAAAGGTCTTAAAGACAACTATTTATTTTCTCACTCTAGTCTTAGTGAGTAAGGCAAAGCTATCTCTTATTTTGTTTCTAGAATACTCAAGTGTTCCATCAGTTCAATTACAGATGTCACCAATCATCCAGATATTTGATCTAATTATTCAGATGTTTATCAGCTTTATGTGACAAAACTGGCCCAAATTGACTTGAGCTGTTATTTTAATGCATGGCAGTTTAGACTGAAGAAAGTATTAAATGTAGCCCATCCACATGGCCTTAATGGAGAAATAAAAACTGGCACTTATATGTTCCCATTAAATCCTGTGGTCATGTCTATTCACTTTGGTAAATTGACTCAATAAAATTTGTTAGAGAGGTTCTGCCCCAAGAATCTAAAGACCTAGTCTGCAGGGATATCTTTGAGTGTTTATTTAGCTATTTAAATTTTTTTGAGTCTAAATTGATAATCACATTTTATATTTGCCTTACTTATCTAAGTTTAAAGCTGAAAATATCACTTTATTTCCTTAAAATAAATTTCTTTCAAAATAAAATTAATACTATTTCTTAGACTACCAAATGTTACCTAATGGTGCATAGAATGATAACGTAAAGAAAGGACAAGTTTTAGAAAGAAACACATCTGGTTTTGAATCCTAGCTCTGCTATTATGGATAACTCAATCTTGAATAAGTTAGTTAATTTCCCAAATCTTCAATTTACTCCCCTGTACATGTAAGTGTTATTATAAAGATTAGCTATAATGAATATAAAATGCCTGGCACTTTATAACTCGTAGCTTTTATGATTTTCTTAAGTTCTCAGAGTAAGTACATCTCTTTAAGATGGAATGCATCCTATGTGGAATTTTAACCTTATTAGTACTTGTGATCCTTCCTCAATCTTAAATGTGCTACTATTTAAGGGCAATATGCACCCATTCATTCAACAAACATTCTTCTGATACTTACTATATTGCTGGTCCTGTCTCTGCATAGAAATATAGTGAGGAACAAATGGATATAGTCTCTGTACAATTAGGGTTTGAAACTAATTGGGAAGAAGAAATAAACAAGTAAACAATCAGATTTTTTAAAATATATGATTTGGGGGGTGCCTGCATGACTCAGTCGGTTGAGCATCTGACTCTGATTTCAGCTCAGGTCTGACTCTTGATTCGGCTTGGTTGTGGGATAGAGCCCTGTGTTGGTCATTAATGGTGAACATGGAGCCTGCTTAAGATTCTCTCTCTCTTCCCACCCCCCCTCTAAAAAAGAATAAGATTTTGAAATATACTACTGAAAAAAGTGTAGGTACTGGAAGAAAGTAGAACTGAGTTATATTAGATTATCCAGCAAGTTTCTGAGTAAGTGCCATTGAACCCGATTCCTGAAGGATAGGTATGGTTAATAGGTAAATTATAGAGCAAATGGAAATTCTAGGCAGAGAAAATCAACGTGTAAAAGTCTTGTGTCTGGAAAGAGCTTTCTGTGTTGAGAAACCGAAACAAGATTGGTGGCATTGCAAAGTTGGGACAAGGAGTGGCATGATCAGAGGGGAGCCTGGAGTAATGGAAGAGAAAGGCCATCAAAGGCATTTTAGAGTAACTCTTGAACTCGATCTTGAAAGGATTGAAATGAACGGATGCTTTATTTAGCCTCTCCTTCCACATCTTTCACCAAATCCATATGAAAGCTAAAAACCAACTTTATACATGTGTAATGCTCAAAACCAAGAAAAGACTCTCAGGGAACTAGAACATATAAAGAAATCCTGAAAGAAAAAGAATGCAAAATGTGCAAGAGAACTTCTGTCACTGAATATGAGAAGGAGCAAGCCTGCTTCATCACCTCAGTCATAGATATTACGGCCCACAGGCGTGGGCAACCAACAAGTTGGTTAGCTGGAGCACCACAAAGGGGACTATGTAAAGCAAACACCAATAGCCCTACAGAGTAAAGTGGGCAAATTCATAATCACAGTGAGAGACTGAACATCCTTCTCACGGAAACCAACCAAGAAACCACCCACTAATAAGAAGGGGTATGGAGGGGTTGTGTAATGCACTTAACCAGCCTGAGTAGCTGTACAAAGAAGCCTGTACCATGCATGCAAAACTAATATCATTTTCAAGCACACAGACTACAGCCACAAAAATTTATCATGCGTTACACCACAATGAAAATGTCAGCAAATTCCATAAAGGTGATATTATACAGGCTGCATTTACTTATTCATCAACAATTACAAGAAATTCAGCTACTCAAAAAATCTCCATATATGAGGAAATTAAACACATACGTGTGTACAAACACATACACACAACCAAATAACTATGAGGTTAAAGTGCAAATCAATGTGGAACTTGTAAACTATTCAGAGCTAAATAAGTGAAGTGTTATATAACAAATCTACTGGAATATGAAGCAAAATTTAGAAGAAAATGTATGAACTTAAGTCTATCTATCTATCTATCTATCTATTTATTTATTTTTATATTTGAGAGATAGAGAAAGAAAGAGACAGACAGACAGAGTGTGAGCAGGGTAGGGGCAGAGAGATGGAGACAGAATCTGAAGCAGGCTGTAGGTTACCAGCTGTCAGCACAGAGCCTCAAACTCATGAACTGTGAGATCTGACCTGAGCCGAAGTTGGACGCTTAACTGACTGAGCCACCCATGTGCTCCAAGTGTATCTATTTAAAAAGAGTATTAAAAGTAAATAATCTATGCTTTTAAGACAAGTATCCAGGAAAACAGAACAAAATGAACAGAATAGAAAAAAGGATTAATGTAAATGAAAGCATAAACCAACTAACTAGAAAATAAAAAATGAAAAATTGAATAAAAACAAAAAATAGTAGTTTGAAAAGATTAATATGATACTTTAGTAAATATGATCAAGATAAAAAGGTACAGATAATTGTAGACATGAAAAGGGAAACAAGGACAATACATAACAGATTGAAAAATTATAGGAAAAAAATCAACTTCAGAGCAATCAATTTGTAAATCTAGATTAAATAGATAATTAATTTTTAAAAATATGTACACCAAAAACTGTAGAAATTTTTGGAAAGAAATTGAAGAAAACACAAAGAAAAACATTCTATGCTCATGAATTTGAAGAACAAATATTGTTAAAATGTCTATACTACCCAGAGCAATCTACACATTCAATGCACTCCCTGGCAAAACAACTCCAGCATTCTTCACAGAGCTAGAATAAACAATTCCAAAATTTGTATGGAATCAGAAAAAAACCTGAATAGCCAAAGTAATGTTGAAAAAGAAAACCAAAGCTGGAGATATCACAATTCCAGACTTCAAGCTGTAATACAATGCTGTAATTATCAAGACAGTATGGTACTGGCACAAAAACAGACACACTGATCAATGGAACAAAATACAGAACCCAGAAATGGACCCAGAAATGTATGGCCAACCAATCTTTGACAAAGCAGGAAAGAGTATCTAATGGAAAAAAGACAGTCTCTTCAGCAAATAGTGTTAAGAAACCTGGGCAGAGACATGCAGAAGAATGAAACTGGACCACTTTCTTACACCATACACAAGAATGAATTCAAAATGGAAGAAAGCCATAAATGTGAAATAGGAAGCCATCAAAATCCTAGAGGAGAAAGCAGGCAGGAACCTCTGACCTCAGCTGCAGCAACTTCTTACTTGACATGTCCCCAGAGGCAAGGGAAATAAAAGCAAAAATGAACTATTGGGACCTCATCAAGATAAAAAACTTCTACACAGCAAAGGAAACAATCAACAAAACTAAAAGGCAACCAACGGAATGGGAGAAGATATTTGCAAATGACATATCAGATAAAGGGTTAGTATCCAAAATCTATAAAGAACTTATCAAACTCAACACCCAAAAAACAAATAATCCAGTGAATAAATGGACAGAAGACACGAATAAACTTTTCCAAGGAAGACATCCAGATGGCTAACAGACACATGAAAAGATGTTCAATGTCACTCAACACCAGAGAAATACAAATCAAAACCACAATGAGATACCACCTCATACCTGTCAGAATGGCTAAAATTAATAACTCAGGAAACAACAGATGTTGGCAAGGATGAGGAGAAAAGGGAATACTTTTGCACTGTTGGTGAGAATGCAAACTGGTGTAGCCACTCTGGAAACAGCATGGAGGTTCCTCAAATAATTGAAAATAGAATTATCCTACGACCCAGCAACTGCACTACTAGGTGTTTATCCAAAGGATACAAAATGCTGATGCAAAGGGGCACATGCACCCCAGTGTTTATAGCAGTGCTATCGACAATAGGCAAATTATGGAAAAAGCCCAAATGTCCACCGTCTGATGAATATATATATGAATATGTATATACACACACATATATACACACATATGTATATCATATACTCGGCAATCAAAAAGAATGATATCTTGCTATTTGCAACAACGTGGATGGAGCTAGAGGATATTATGCTAAGTGACATAAGTCAGGCAGAGAAAGACAGACATCATATGATTTCACTCATATGTGGAATTTAAGAAACAAATGAACCTAGGGGAAGGGAAGGAAAAATAATATAAAAATAGAGAGGGAGGCAAACCATGAGACTCTTAAATACAGAAAACAGACTGAGGGTTGTTGTAGGGGAGGTGGGTGAGGGGATGGGTAAAGGGTGATGGGCATTAAGAAGGACACTTGTTGGGATGAGGACTGGGTGTTATATGTAAGTGATTGATCATTGAGTTCTACTCCTGATTCCAGTACTACATTGTATGTTAACTAACTTGAATGAATAAATAAATTAAAAAATTAAAAAAAAATAAATTTTGAATGTTTGTACTTTTATGGTCTATTATAACTCAAAAAAGTTTATAATTAATAATAATTAAAAACATACTCTCCAGGAAAATTTTTAAAAAGGAGAGGAAAAAAAATTTTTTTTAATTTAAAAAGGAGAGGAAAGGAGCTAAAATGTTCCAGGCAAGTGAAAGCAACAGAGGCACACATGTACACACACACGTGCACACTCACACATACATGCACAGTGTTTCCTTTCGGGCATGTTTCAGAACTGTACTGTATAGTGTGCCTTGCAAGTAAGTTATCAGGGACAGAGGGTAGGAGTTGAAACCTCTGCCAAGGAAGAGGCAGGAGAAGCAGTAGTTGTTCATAGTGAGCAGGGGGGCTTGACATAGAAAAAATAAGCAGTATAATATTATCTATTAATAATATTTTTCGTCAAAGAAGCCTCTGAATTCTAAGCAGATATATTTTGTACTTTCTGTGCAGGCCCAAATCTCAGAATCTAGGCTATGAGAATGTTTAATTTGAAGACTCTGAGAGTCCAAGGTAAACAAGAATGACCTTTAATTGCTCCCTCCTGCCCCAGTAGGTGCTCCGAATTAAAAAATAATTCTAATAATAGTTTATGTGATTTTGGGTTCTATACAATCTTTCTTAAAGTATTTATTTTCCTGGTCTGTGCCACTCTAACAACTAATTGTAATGTTTCAGAAAAATGCACACAATCTTCAAAATCATAGGAACTACCATTAAGAATAGAGTGGAAAAGGACAGGAGACCATCTGGTTTCTTTTCCCAACTCTTAAATAAATGCTCTCTTATGGTGTGTGAATTTTATCTATTTGTTATTTACACTTTTTAAAGGACAAATAAGCTTTTGTTTCTACCATCAGGGCTGGGATGATACATCTAGAGGTGACGTATCACCTGTGACTCTAACTGCCCTTTCCATGGGAGTGGGTTAAGGTCACTTAATGTATTGATGGCCTGGTAATGCCATTATGGGGTCTCTTTTTCCTCCCTTCAATTTTAATTTTTAAATGCTATGTCCTTTTTATAAAGGGTTATTTCAAAAATACAAGACATAGGGGCGCCTGGGTGGCTCAGTAGGTTAGAAGTCCTACTTCGGCTTAGGTCATGATCTCACAGTTTGTGGGTTCGAGCCCCACTTTGGGCTCTGTGCTGATGGCTTGGAGCCTGGAGTCTGCTTTGGATTCTGTGTCTCCCTCTCTCTCTGCTCCTCCCCTGCTTGCTCTCTCTCTCCCTCTCTCAAAATAATAAATAAAAACATTTAAAAATACACGACATAAATAAAATAGCAGTAAATATGATGAAAAGTCATGTTAGAAACATATAGAACTTAGTCTGATCAGCCTGCCTTAACAAGGCATCACAGATTGGGTGGCCTAAACAATACGAATTTATTTTCTCATGGTTCTGGAGGCTACAAAGCAAAGATCAAAGTGTCAGCAAAGCTAGTTTCATCTGAGGTCTCTCTTCCTGGCTTGTAGGTAGCAATCTTCTCTGTACCCGTCTGTGACCAAATATTCTCTTCCTATAAGGACACTTGTTAATGTTGGATAAGGGCCCACTTTAATGACCTCAGATTAAGTTAATTACCTCTTTAAAGGCCCTATCTCTAAATAGAATCACTGGGGGTTAGGATTTCCATATGAATATTTTGGACAGGGACTCTATTCAGCCCATAGCAGGAGATTTTAGTGAACTATACATTTAAAGGGGGGGGGAAAAAGAAAAATGTGGCATAAACATAGCTAATAAGACCATTGTGTGAAGGAATAAAAGAAAAATGGTTTGAGAACCCTTTAAAATGCCTACGAACTTGGCCAATTAGTCAAACAGTTGAAATTAATTTCTATCTCCCATACCATAACTTCAGAGTACTTTGTTGTTTCCTATAGTTGTATTAATTGAGTTAATTGTGTGAGGATCTGTTAGAAAATGCCTTGCACATAATAAGGACTTAGTATTAGTGCTCGATATCCTCATTGTTAGCTCGCATTCATCTGTCTGCCTTTAGTGAAATAAGGTATTCATGTGACCGGCTCCACAATCATGATTTCCTGAAAGGTAGAGATTTGCTTCCTTTTCTGTCAACACATAGTGCTTGACCAATAGAATGTGGTAAACCAATGTTAAACTTCACAGGAAAAATAAAAACAAGAATGTACCATTTCTTAATCTTTTTTTTCCTTAAAAGCCTGGACTATATAAATGTTCTAATACATGCTTAATGACATACAAATAATATTTACTTAAGTAAACAATTTTTTTGAAACAACAGAAGAAAACCCATTTGCTGAGGCATTTTAGAGGCTCATGAGAAAAATAAGAAGGAGCTAATTTTAAACCATAAAGAATTCCAATTTGGTAGTGTTTGTAAAATGCTTTGAAGACACAGAGTAGTGCATGTGCCTTTTTTTTTTTTTTTTGAACTTGGCAAAAAGGAAAAGGACATTGAATACATAGAACCAGATGGAGTGTGAAAAACATGAAGAAACAAGTGAAAACTAAATCATGAAAAATACAGTTTTTTGGAAATAATTGACATTTTTGTTGTCATCTGGAATAAACAAAGCTCCAAGTTCACAAAAAGAAGAAAATTATTTTTAAAATGCACAATTTGTAAATGTATTTTTATTTTTTGTTGTCATCTGGAATAAACAAAGCTCTGAGTCCACTAATAGAAAAATATTGTTTTTAAAATGTACAATTGGTAAATGTATTTTTATTTTGAAGATGTTTAATTAGGAAGATATTAATAGTTTTATCATTTTACTTTCTTCCAGAAAATAAAAAGGGGGTGTCTCTGTCTTCATGGGCTAAACAGGAAAGCTCTCCTTGACCTGCATGCCTTATCCTTGCGTGTGAGACTTGTATTTTGGTGTGGGCTGCAGGTACTGTAGGCACTGTGGGTGGCTTCTTCATCACAGGTTGTTTCTATTGTCTTGTGTTTTGTTTCCCTGCTTCATAGAACTCGATTACAAAACACTTACCTTTATTGGTGCAATTCACTAGTCATTTTTGTGCTGCCATTCCAACAATTCACATTCATATTGCAGTTTTTTAAGTAATTCAAAGTGTGTATTTTGGAAGAAGTCTGGCATGGTTTGAAGAGCTCTGAATTAGGACTTGGCTGGGAATAAGGTTCTGCCTGGCTAGGCATTAGATATAAGACAATGGGCAAATCATTTAATTTCTCTAATCTTCTCTTTTCTTATTTGAAAGGTGAAGGAAATATTTATTCTTGCTAGCCAATGTACTTGTAATGAGGATTGTATGTGAAAATGTATATAAAAATGCTTCTTAAATGAAATGTGGCTTATTTCTATTTGTTTAGCAGGACTCGTAATTGGCTTTTCTCAGATTGCCAGCTCCCACACTTTAGATCCTATCAATGGCAAGAGATACCTGTTCTCTGCATATACGGCTCAGAGAAATTTTAGCAAGCAACCTTTATTCTTTTTTTTTTTTTTTTTTTTTAAATTTTTTTTTCAACCTTTTTTATTTATTTTTGGGACAGAGAGAGACAGAGCATGAACGGGGGAGGGGCAGAGAGAGAGGGAGACACAGAATCGGAAACAGGCTCCAGGCTCCGAGCCATCAGCCCAGAGCCTGACGCGGGGCTCGAACTCACGGACCGCGAGATCGTGACCTGGCTGAAGTCGGACGCTTAACCGACTGCGCCACCCAGGCGCCCCAAGCAACCTTTATTCTTGATAAGTTTGGCTGCATGATAGGAGTTGGTGTATGATAAGACATAAGCAAAATTCAGAGTTGAAAAAACATTCAAGAATATCTAATTACGTTTCCATTATAATTTTCAAATCAGGAGGCTAAAGCCCAGAGATGGTTAATAATTTCCTTAAGATCAGTGTGCTCTGATATTTAATTTAATGCTTACTGTGTCTCATGCATGATGTTACTGGAAAAAAAAAAAAATCACTAGGTTATGTTTACCTGGAGTGCAGGGCCTTGTCTCAATTTTTTTAGATCAGGGTTCAGCAAATGAAAAATGGACTATGACCTGTTTTTGTAAATAAAGTTTGTTTGGAACATAGCCACACCTATTTCTCTAAGTATTGTCTATGGCTGCTTTCACAAAGCAGACACCATATGGCCTACAAAGCCTAAAATATTTACTGTTTGGACTTACAGAAAAAATTTGTCAAGCTCTGTTTTATGATGACATGATTACTTTTTATAAAAGTTCTTTTAGGGGAGCCTGGGTGGCTCAGTCGGTTGAGCGTCCGGCTTCAGCTCAGGTCATGATCTCACGGTCCGTGAGTTCGAGCCCCGCGTCGGGTTCTGTGCTGACCGCTCAGAGCCCGGAGCCTGTTTCGGATTCTGTGTCTCCCTCTCTCTCTCTGACCCTCCCCTGTTCATGCTCTGTCTGTCTCTGTCTCAAAAATAAATAAACATTAAAAACAATTAAAAAAAAAGTTCTTTTAGGATACCTTAAAGAAAGTGATACTTACTTGTTAGAAGAAACTTAAATTTTAGGAGTGTACAAAGTGAAATATAAGAGAGAAAACTTTTCATTCATTTTGGATTCTTTTTCTCTCACCTTTGGAGCCTAGCACAACCACCTGGCACAGAGTAAGTGGTCATCAATGAATATTTGTCAAGGGAAGGAAGGAAGGAGGGAGATTAGAAGGGAGAGGCAGGAACAGGAAGGCTAGGTGACAGGCAGAAGGTCAAATTGGTTGAATTTAAGGTTAGTTCAGTCATGATGATGAGAAAAAAAAACCTGATTTTTTTCAGACCTTCACCTTGTTCTAAAACTTGATATCCATTTCTGCCACAGTGTGAGTATTTTGAAGAAGATAATAGATTTTATCTTCAAGCACTACTTTTTTCTTTCATTCTAACATTGGAGACATGCTACGCAAGAAGCAGATTTGGCGAGGGGTGTGGTTCTGGGCTGCTACCTATACATAAGAAAATAAATCTCATAAATGCTAATTTGCTTTGGCAAAAGGAAAAGAGTTTGTTTCCCTCTTTTTGAGCAAGAAAATATGAACCTCATGGTTTGCACGTAGAGTGGGGCTTCTGTGACAGAGAAAAAATTTCACATTAAGCAATAGATTTTCCCATAATAAACAAGAGAAAGCAATGGATACTTCTGGAATACTCTCCACCCTTATTTCCTAGAGGATTACAGACCAAGGGTTGCCTTGGCAGGCACTTAACCACACTGTTTTACTGAAAGATTGCTCTCAGGTCACTAAACACAAATTACACATGCTTCTGTCATGCTATTTTAAAAGCAGGTTATTATAAAATAGTGCTGACCTATGAATGCTCAAGAGAAATGTGTCATGAGAAAGTAACCATAGGAAGTTTACCTATTTCCTTCTTATATTCCCATTTCTTCTCGTCACTTTTGCCTGGTGAGGTAATACAATACAGAAACCTTCGGCTTATTGTTTTAAGCAGAGTTCATCTAGTTCGTTTTGGGTTCCTGGGTGGTGAATTGCTCAAAGACCTCCCATGGGTAGCAAACCTTTGCATTGTAATCTCATTACACAACAGTGAAGATCTGTGGAATGAGTTGTTTTTGTTTTGGTTTTTTTTTTTTTTTTGCCCTCTCGCTGCAGTTTGTTTCTACCACATAACAATGTGATACGGAGTGAAGCTGGCACAAGTCTCTGTATGTGATATTAACTTGGAACTGCTTTTTGGTTGTCATCATTGACCATGTCACCACTTTGTCACCTGCCTCCTAGATTTTGTCAGCTCTAGCTGGGTATCTCAGATCACTTTCTTCCCTGTGGAATGTGCCTGCACCATTGGCATGAGGGCCAGTCCACTCAGACCCCCACACAAGGCTATCACCGCTGAATGGGTTGTTTTACTTGTGTTCTCCGGATTTGTGAGATTAATTCAAAGCCCTCCCCTCCGATGGGGTTGGGGGGATGGGGAGAACTCCCAAGAACATCAGAGGAGGAAGCACTCTTTCTAGTTATTTGCTTGTGAGATTGATTTTATGAAATAAAATATGTAGTGGCCCCTTTACCCACAGCCTTTTCTCTCTCCAGTATGGTGGCTGAGTTTTCCTCAGCCTGTTTTTTTTTCATTCAACAAAGAAAAAAAATGTTTATTGAGCCCCAGAACTCCAGTTCTCAGCATCTGTTTACACTCATGGAATGACTGAGTATGTGTGAAAAGAAAATGGCAGAAACCAAGAGGATAAGTAAGGAATGGCCCCGTTCCTAAACTCTTTTGAGGATATTTGATTTCTTTTCTCCTTTATTCCCCTCTTCCCTAGTTTCCCCCTGCCTCTTCAACTTTACTCTTTGTGCACAAAAGGTTGCCATTTGGTGTTCAAGTATTAATTTTAATACTTAAATGTTTCAGCCAGTAGTTCTTCAACAGCCCCCATATTGTCTCTGCACTTTAAATATACAATGGACACAGCGTAAACAGTAAGATTCATTTTTATCTACACTCATAATCACAGATTTTTGTATATGCTTTAGAGTAATAACACCCCAAAATGGAAACTTTTTAAAATGTTTTATTCATTTCGTTAAAACCATTGGGTCATATCACAAAACGTGACTGAACAAAGAAACATAGAGAGGCAATATGGGGAAGAAAGGACTCAGAATTCTGATGGAGGACTGATAAAGAGAATAAAAATGATAATGTTAATATCTTATACATTTCCCTTCTCTATTTAAAAGAATTTTAAATAAGCAGGCTAGCCTGTAGCATCATTCTTCCAGGCTTCTTGCTCTGTTCCTGTTTAACTGCATTAAAACCTGTCTGTAAGACCCCCACTGGGAGAGGGAAAACATTCCCTTTGCTGGCAGGTGGTCTTTTTGCAAGCACTTTCCAATTGAAAACATATGCTCCTGGGTGTGAGGAGGCTTCTGGTAAGTAGGGGGAGCTCGTGCCAGGGAATGATTGAAGTATATAGGCAAATTCAAGATAAACATGTTTAGTCCTCCCTTTTTTTCCAAAATAAAGGTGAAGGCTTTTGATATCATGTAGAAACTCTCTATTGTACTCACCTTCACCTACGAGTTGAAAGTCTTCCTTAACTGTCTTACAACATAATTCAGCACTTAAATCCTCTGTCTTATTAGTCTTAAACTAGTCTTAAACTAAGCAAGACCCCCTTACTTCTCCTTCCTTTTCCAGGTCCTTGCCACAAAAGACCAGTTAGGCTACCAGCAACATGGGATTGGTGTTCTTAGGGATAAGATCCCTTCCTCAGACCTGAGATTTCTTTACAGTTAATTGAAGAGAGGAGAGTTGCCAAAAAAAAAAAAAATCTTTTGATGAAGAACCAAAAGAAGATCCCTCCTCCATATTCAAAGTGGAAGAAAAAGTCTTTTGGCAAAGATATTTTAAAACAATAAATTTGATTCAGGAGGGGCAATGTGTAAATGACCATTTGATAAGGAGTCAATGAAAAAAGTTCAAGAAAATAACCGTAATGAAATATATCTTAATAAAACATCTTTTACTCACTTCAGACATTTATTATGTCCCTTTCCCTGTCTGGCACATTTTGATAAAGGCTCAATATGGCTAAAACTCTGAAAACTTTGTGTTATGTTGCCTAGCATGAAGAAAGTAAGCTTGTCTCATGAAAATTAGAATGTAATTGAATTTTGTAAAGTATGAAGCCCATAACAACGTTTTCCACAATATCTCAAACTTTAAAAATAATTGAGGATTGCACAGAAGCCAGTGGATAACTCCATAATGTGGACAAACATTCCTTACTGCAACCCGAAAGTACTTTATAAATAGTACTGTATTTCAGTGAAAAGAAGAGGTCAAACTAATGCTATTAAGCAACTGGTTATTTAGCTAAGATTTGCTGCATCAATATACAACTGCTTTCCCCATGTCAATGCTTTGTATGAAATTTTTATTACTTCAAAGATCAGAGGTTTCTTTATTGGCTCAGAGAAAGTAGTATCACCCTTTTGTTCTTCCCTGACAAGAGATTTTCAAATATTTGCTACATAAAGTGAATCTAAACATGTTAAAGGAGCAAATCATGCTGCTTAGCTTGGAAATATTGGAAGTGAAGCATATTCCTCTCATTTTCTTTGTAGCAGAAATATCTTGTGCTGTACTTAAAAACCAATGGTTTATCCGTGAACTCGTTTACAATACACGTAGTGTTATGCGTGTACATTAGCATTCCTAGGAGCTGCATGAGTAACCCAGGAAAAGGGGTCAAGAAAATATTGGACTGTCCTTCAGTTATTACAGACTAGTTAGAAACTGGAAAACAAGCTAATTCTGATTTAAAAAAAAAACATAATAATACTTTGTTTTTATATAGCGCTTTTCAGACATGACTTCATTATTTAACAGAACATTCTTCTGAGCGTAGGTAGCAAGAGCTTTCTTCAGTTTATAGAGGCATAAACTTGGGCATAAAAAGATTAATTGATTTCTGCTGGGCAGAGAAAATCCATGCTGAAGGAAAAGAGAGACCAAGTTTCTACAAAGGACTCCAGGGCCTGCTGTTTCTCCAGTAAATAGAAATCACATCATCATTAACCTTTGTAACAAGTTCTTAGAGTCTTTGCCACAGCACCAATATGAACCACCTTCATGGCGTTGATTAAAAAGGTTTCCGGGTTTTGTTTATTGTTTTATGCTGACACACTACACTCACATACCATACAGTCATGGATTGAGCAACGGGTTGCTTACATGGTAATAGAGAAAAGATGAAAATCAGTAATGACACTCAAATCTTAATTCAAGAGTGCACAAAGAGTACAACTAAGAATTGTCATTACGTACTCTCAGCAAGTACTACTTAAGGCCAAAAAAATCACATAATTAGAGGAATTTTAGAAGCCCATGATTTGAAGAAAATTCCAAACATAATTATAATACTCTTATTAAAAAATCTCTCTGAAATTGCTTTACTTATGTCATTTTCCCAGTCTGAATGTGCTTTCTCCACTGTCACTAGTCTTTTTTCAGTTCATTCGTTCATTCATTCATTCAAAAAGTATTTACCCAGTGCCTGTATTTTGCCTAGGAACTTTGCTTGCTATTGCAAATCTGAAGGTAACTAAGTTAGGCATGATTCTTAGTCCCGAGGAATTTACAAACTATAATCACAAACATTAATTTCTACAATGACCAGATATCATATAGAAAGAAACTAGTTTTATCAGGGAGAAAAACAGAAGCAGAGATCATAGAAAACATGGGCCCCTGTGAAGAAGAATCTATGACTTTTTCAAGAGCAGCTCAAGTTTTTGGGTTTTGTTGTTGTTGTTTTGCTTTATGAATTGTGAAATTATTTACAATTAAAGCAAAAATTTTTGTGAAATGTGTGTGTAAACTGCTGTGTTCTCTCACAGATGTTATAGGAGTTAAGAGCAGGGTTTCTGGCCTCAAATACCTATTCTACCACTTCTGAGATTTGTAATTATTTTACTTCTCTGTGCTTTACTTTTTTCCACTATGAACCAAGATGAAAGTAGTACGTACCTCATTAGGTTTTGTGAGCATCGAATGAGTTAATTTGTGTATCAAGCTTAGAGCAGAGCGTGGTCCATAGTAATCACTCATTTAATGTTTACTATTATGACAGTCTTGTGGGAAAGATGTGCTGAAACAACTACAGGAAAAGTGTTGTAATTACCCTCATAGAGGAGTTACAGAGGGCTGTGGAAATGCTAAGCAAGAGTATCTGACTTCAGTGTGTGGAGTAGGGTGTGTGTTTGGCAGGAGGCTGTAATATGGAAGTCGGGGTTATCTTCTCTGAGGAAATTATACTGGAACGCAGTAGAATTCAGCCTGTCACACTGTAGGTTCTAAAAGCAATTCAGTCTGGTATACCCCAACTTGCAAGGGAGAGAATAGGGAGAGTAGAGACTGAGAGCATAGGCAGGTGCCAGGTCACAGATGGCCTTTTAAATGTAAAGAGGCTTGAACTTTATGTTGGCAATAATGAGAAATCACTGAAGTACAAGGGCAACACAATCAATTCACACTTTTGTAAGTTCATCTTGGCTGAAACGTGGAGAATATGGAGGTCAATGATTGAGACATGGGTGATCAGTTAGGAGGCTTTTGTGAGAATCCAGGTGAAAACGTTGGCATTAATTAGAGCGGTGTTAGTGGTGATGGAAAGGAGTAGGTGGATATAAAAAATGTTTACCGGGTAAACCTGATGTTTGATCGGTTTCTGGAGCTGAGGGAAAGAATGTCTCCCAGGATTTGGGGTTTGTTTTGTTTCAGTTAGTGATGCTGGTGGCATTATTTGTGATTGGGATTAGCACAAGGTAATAGATTGGGTCTGGGGGAGAAGAAGTGTCAGCTTTTGACATGATGACTTTGAGGTGCATGGGAGATAGAAACATGGGCAGTTGGATGTGTGGCTACGGAGTTCAGCCTTGGTGTATATCCTCTATAAAATCTTCCATTATCACTTCAGTGGGAAGTCATATTTAGATTCCGGATGCCTCTTCAGGTCTAGAAATTTGAGCAGTGATCTTGATTTATCTCACAATGTCTTGATTTATAATTAAAAACAACAATGACCAAAAAAAAAAAAAAACTACCTAGTTTTTCAGTGGCTTATAGTCTAAGAGCTCAAATTTATAAAGTAAATTTAAAAGCAATGATCTTTTCTGAATTTGTAAGATATTTTCCTTAATTCTGCTCCAGGAAGATATTACACTCATTTGCATATACCCGTCATACTTCTTAGCATTCAGCACTTCCTTGGTATTATGAAATCCAACTTCTGTTTTTATAAACAGCAGGTGTTTGACTGGGGAGATGATTCCTATGCTTTTATGTCCAGAGCTCTAATGAGTGTTCTAGGTTTTCAGATATGATAACCTTTCATTCAACAGGCATTATTCTAGGTGCTAGAGATTGAGCAGTGAACAAAACAGATAAACGTATTTTTGCTTGGAGAGATTACAATCAGTGGAGAAAACAGTAAAGAAAGGATAATAAAACATAATAAAACATCCAACGTATATTGGATGGCTATGAGTTATTTGGAGAAAAATTAAAGCTGAGAAGATGGAAAGGAAATGATTGTAGAGAGGTGTTTTCAATTTTCAGTGAGGTAGTTGGGGGGAAGTTTCACTAGAAACACGACATTTAAGAACGAAGAAAATGAGGGATGAAACCAAGCCACTACATGGAGCAAGAATGTGTCCAGAGAGGGTACAGAAAGTACAAAGGTCCTGGGTAGTCATGTCTCCACTCCACAGAGGCCAATGTGACTAGAGTAGAGTAAGCAAGAGGGAAAGCTGTAATAGATGAAACTGGAAAAGGAAGGAGGTGGAGTTTCCAGATTGTTTGAGTCTTTTAGGCCATCACAGGTGAAACTCATGGAAGATTTTAGGCAGAGGATGAAATGTTCTGATTTGTATTTTTAAAAAAAATTTAACATTTATTTATTTTTTGAGAGACAGAGACAGAACACGAGCGGCGGAGGGGCAGAGAGAGAGAGAGAGGGAGTCACAGATTCCAAATTGCACTCCACGGTCTGAGCTGTCCGCACAGAGCCTGGTGCAGGGCTCAAATCCATGAACTGCAAGATCATGACCTGAGCTGGAGTCGGATGCCTAACCGACTGAGCCACCCGGGTGCCCCATGATTTGTATTTTTAAATGATCACTCTGGTTATGTTAAAAAAAATAGGTGGTCAAGGATTGAAATAGAAGAAAGGAAAATTGGAATAATTCAAGATAAAATCAATGGAAGTTATGATGTGATGGTTAATTGTAGGAGGCTTGAAATAGGACTGAAATGTATTGTTCAAGTAAGAGATGTATCTGGATGGTGCTAACCTCTAGTCAAGGCATGAAATAACAGTTGGCGCTTGAACGACATAGGTTTGAATTGCATGAGTCCAGTTACGTGCTGTCTACTTACAGATTTTTTCAATAAATATACATACAGTACTGTAAAAATATTTTCTTTTCCTAAAATTTTCTTAATAACCCTTTCTTTTCTCTAGATTACTTTATTATAAGAGTATAGTATATAATTCATATAATATTCAAATATATGTTAATCAACTGTTTATGTCATTAGTAAGGCTTCTGGTCAACAGTAAGATCTTCATAATTAAGTTTCGGAGAAGTCAAAAGTTATACATAGGTTTATGAGTACCCAGGGAGTCAGTACCCCCTAACCTCCACATTTTCTAAGAGTCAACTGTATACTGAATAATAGTGTTGTTTTGTAACCATGAGTCCAGGTCAAATTTCAGGATGTTTTTTATCAGCTTGTTGGCATCATTTATTTTGTTTATAGACAGCAGTGAGCTTGATGACTGTATTTGGTATCAGTGAGACCTCAAGTGGGCTCTGACACCTAGCAAAAAATATGCCTGCATGACCAGCAAGATATAAAAAGTACCAGTCAAAAATCCATTTTGGGCTCCCTGGTTTCAGTGTGTTCCATGCAGTGCATGTATCCCTGGTTCCTGATCTTTGAGAGAAAACAATAGGACCCTGAAGAGGGAAAGTTGTTGAAGCCTGGGCTCAGCCTCTCTAGACCCTTGCTATGAGACAGCCTTTGTCTAGAATGCATCCTTACGCTAATGCTGTTGCCTTATTACATTCTTTTCCAACAATAAACCTTACAAATATAGGCACTTTCATTTTGACTTCTGAGAGTCTTCTTTAATGGTTGGACCCTGTCTAACTCTTACCATTAGTGCAGGGACTTAGGCAAGGGCGGTAGCAATGGAAGCAGGGAGTCAGTCAGTTGGATCCTGGATAATATTTAAAAGAAGAATTGACATGATTTTCTGATAGATTGGACATGGCATGTGAGACGTAGAGCAGAGTCAAAGATTACTCTGATATTTTCATCGGAGGCAAATGGTAGGAATGAAGACTGAGGTGGAGCCAAATTCATGTCCTTTTAATAGAAAAAGGAAAGAAATTAATTGAAGTCATTGAACATAGGCAACTCTTCTGGAAAAAAAACTGATATAAACAAAGCAGAGAAAAGAGGACTTTGTTGAAAAAAGAGCAAAATTACAAATATTTAAGATATCTAAGGATATAGGCATAAAAGGGAAATTATTTTGTTTTTAAATGCTTGAAAAGTTTTTCAGAGAAACACTTTCCTTCCTCCATACTAGCTATTTAAATTTTATTTAACACAAAAATCATGGGAGTAAACACCAATGTAACATTTAATTCTCTTGTGGGACTTGTCTTATAAACCATACCATTCTATCTCTAAGATATTTTCATTCTGTAATGATATTTCACTTAAAACAAAAGCATAATAAAATCAAAAGTTGAAATATAGAGAAAATGTAGAATATTGACTCAGTTTCCTATCTGGAATATTATATTTAAGCAAAATATTATTTCCTGTGATTCTGGACTTAATATTAATCTTAGAAGTATGTGGATTTTATATAAGTCCAAGAAAAGATCATTATTTCTAAGCTAAAATGAATTAAACCTGCCACTAATGTTGCTGTTGGCCTTTAATATTTATTCTGCTCTGTATTTACATTTCATCTGGAAGCCTTTTGCAGAAAATCTGGAATGATTATTACTTGGTTACAAAGTGAGAAACTTTGGAAACACCCTTAACATCTATGTAGTAGATGCTGAATAAATGTTTGTTAAGTGGATGAATATATACATGAATAAATATATAAGTAAATGAAGATTCACATGAATGGTTTATGAATATATGAATTTATAGTTGCATATATAAGGCAAAAAATGTTTTATGTTGGGTCAACAGAGAGGAAGTCATGAATCTTTTGTGATTCTCTTCATTTGTTGATAGGAACCATACTGAGGCCTACTTGCAGAATCAAGGTAGTGGAAGAGAGCATCATTGTTGACCTTTAAAGGATAAACTGAGGTCTGGAATACAAAGGCAGAGTGGGGGGCATGGCTCACAGCTAACATAAGTGGTTTCAGTGTTCGATGACTCTGTGTTCAGGGGGGCATCCTATATCCTGAAATGGAGATTGGGTAGAATTGCCTCATTGGAGAAAAGGGTGGAGCTTATCTCTTTCCTTTTCTGTGTGATGAACTCATGACCTCCCTCTCTTTCCTACACACACACACACACACACACACACACACTACTGCCCAAGGCATCCATGAATTGAAAGATTTATATGAGCTCTCACAAAGGATGTGACTGTTCCCAAGGGTGTTTTCAGACAAGCAGTTTCTCCACCCACTCATCTCCCAAAGTCATTCCTTAACCAGGTAGTTAATTGATGTGTGGGATTGAGACAAATACTATACAGTCATTTCAGAAAGATTAACTTCAGAATTATTTAGTAAAGGAAAAGCAAATAATTCCAAATTCCTATGTCCTTACATGTACGTATAGATAGATAATAAATAGAAAAACAAGAGATGACAGATAGATGATAGCTAGGTGATAGATAGATGATAGAGCAATTATAGACAAGGCTTCCAACACAATTTCTTTTTTACTTTCAAGCTATTTAAAAAATGTCTTTCTACTTCCTCTTTCCCTACTTAACATGTGCTAATTCTCACAGGATTTTTTTAAAAAAATAAAGTGTATATAGTAGTGCAGTTTGGTAGAAATTAATCAAAGAAGTAAGTTCTTCTAAAAGCCAAACTGCCATACTATCAAACAGTACAAATGGGGATTTCCATTCAAATAGTTGCAAAATATTCTTTGATACTTCAGACTGTCTACTGATGATGGTAGGCATGTCCCTTCTTTTCTAATGAAAAGAAAATTAAATTTTAAAAGAAGACAGTTTGTTGTTTGTCTTTAGACAATAGACACTAGACACCAGGAAAGTAATGAAATAAATGCAAAGAGGAAAGATGTGTGTCACAATTTCTCAAGTTTTTCCCACAGATCTCTTAGTCCAACCAGATGCTCTGAGCAGTGTGCTCCATGGCAGAACACATTTCTGCAGCGCTCCATATGCTGTCCTCTCTAGGGGATGCACAATACTTATTAAAATAGTAAAGGCACCAAAATCCTGAAATAAAGAAATCTTTTTAGCTTCCCTTACTCCAGTGTTTCCAAAATTTATGAGTCCACAAAGGCTTTTTAAATGTAACACACATCAAGATCCTGCAGAGCTAGCAGTGTGGAATATGGTTGGTGCCTGCCTATACAATGCAAACATACTCAACTTTACAGAGAGCCAGGCCCCAGGGAAATGGAATCACTTAGAGGTAATCAAAGCCTTCATAGAAAAACATAACATTTTGATACTCAGAGCATGGAAAAAAGAAAATATATAGCCTGGGAACCATGCATTGCACCACTTAGGGATAGTGGGGATTAGAAAGAATTAAGAAGAAGCCAAGAGTCTGAGAACAAAAGCCTAATAATTAAATCCACTAGACTGTATTTTTAATTAATTCTTCTGGTGGTACTGGACAAACTTTCTAAGATGAAGAATACTAAGGGCACTGTATTTTTTATTAAACCAGTGTCTTCTGAATTCTGAGATCCATTTGCTTTTGGAAAACCCCACTTCCCCGGGGTTCTGATGGGTCGTGGAAGTTTTCAAGTGCTCATAAAAAGACTCATAGGCTTCTTGGACATCAAATTCTCTTACAAAACAGTAATTTGTCAAATAAGTGCCAATGAAACAGATGGATTACATTTTCCTCACAATGCGCACAAATTAAGAAATTAAAGAGAAAAAGTACTTGGTAAGACCAGCTTTGTATTTTGCTGGACCTAAAACATCTAGAAAAATGGTCTGAGATGTTTGGCTAAAGCCCAGTGCCACCAGGCATGTCTGGCTCCAGACACCAGCCTCATTGACTGAAATATTCTATTAAGCAAACAGATGGGTGAGTGGTTTGTCACTGACTTCTCTGAAAAAATGAAACAAAAAATGCAGTATTCCTGGAAGGATAAAATATGTGTGCTTCATACTTTTACAGAGGTAGGTTGAGATCCATCTCAGAAGAGTTCAAAGATAACATAAACTGAGGGAATTAAGTTTTTAAAAAGATTTATTGTATCAGTATGCGATAATTGAGAAAATACCTAAAGAAACAGGTAAACAAGAAAAATTGGGAGTGTAAGTTTTGCGAATAGCTAGAATTTCTGCCACTATGAATATAGTTACTGGGATGCTTTTCAGAACAATATGTAATTTTGTGAAACATCGTTATGTGTATGCTTTCTTTTAAATAAATAAACTTTAGTTTTTAGAGCAGTTTTAGGTTTACTGCAAAATTGAGTGGAAAATCAAAAGTTCTCATATACTCTCTGTTCCCCCTACACACACACACACACACACACACACACTACCCCTCACTATCAACATCTCGCATCAGAGTTACAATCAATTAATCTACAATGGACACATCATTATGACCCAAAGTCCATAGTTTACATTAGGGTTCACTTTTTAAATGTTTATTTATTTTGAGAGAGAGAGCAGGGGTGGGGCAGAGAGAGAGAGAGAGAGAGAGACAGGGAATCCCAAGCAAGCTCTGTGCTATCAGCTCAAACTCACAAGCTGTAAGATCATGACCTGAGCCGAAACTAAGAGTTGGATGCTTAACCTACTGAGGCACCCAGGCATGGGTTCACTTTTTATGTGCTTTTAGTAAGGAGAGACCTTGGTGTTACAGATTATTCACTTGTCAACAAATAATGCTGCCTAAAACATATTATTGGTGCATGTTTGGAGGTAAAGAACCATAGAACTGGGCTTTTGCTTGTTTTGAAAGAAATAATTTATAATCACATATTTAGTTTATTTGGTTTCAAGAAGTAAATTGTAAGAAAATGTTTTTTATACTTAACTCTAATGTTCATCACAAGAAACAGATTAACAAATGACATTTCTTTCTTTCTTTCTTTTTCTTTCTTTCTTTCTTTCTTTCTTTCTTTTAGCAAATACAGTTTCTATTTTGCAATGTAGAAATATTTTTTCCTTGACCTATTTGTTCTTAACACAACTACCTTTGGAAAGATATTTAACAGAAAGTCAGCTTTGCTTATAAAATCATTATATGGCTATGCTTTGCATATAAAGTCATTATAATAGAAAAATGAAACCCATATTCATTTCTAATAAACCTATTTTTGTAAGTGCTTCCTTTTCAATATCATGTTGAAACCTTGAGTGCACCAACCATGTTTCTTCACTTTTACAGGGACTCTGAGATATACTCATGGAACAAATTTGATGTTGAGGTTCTGACTCCAAAGATTGATTTTCTGTTTCTTGAACTACCAGCACCTCTTGATCCATTCACTGAGCAGACTAAAATCCCCAGGGGGGTGTTAGAAACCCCAAGATCAATTTGGATTCTGAGAATGTTCTTGCCTAAGGCCTGATACACACATTTCTGGTATTAACTTTCATCCAAATATATTTCTTTCTTTCAGACATATTCCTGAGGAAGGTGACCAGAGCATGGCCTTACTTTCAACCCAAAGAAACATTATTATATTCAACAATGCCCAGAAATTCTGGATGTAATGACTTTTAAAGAGTTGATTGAGCTAGGAATTCATCTTATCTGGAACCCAAGTTTTCCGTACATGATAGTACTTTGGGTTTTAGTACTAATTTAATTCTCTATATGAGCTTCCCAGTAAGAATAAATGCAAATATTTTAGTATTTTTCACATCAGAGAATATATATTTTAAAAAAAGAACAAAATTAAATTGAATTGCAATCCCCAGCTATCCACTGAAAACTGCTCTGCTGTTTTCTTTTTTATTTTTTTTCCTCTTTTTTCTCTCTCTATATTTGTTCATACTTTCCCAAATTTTTTTCCCTTATCCTGAAGCAAACTTCATTCTCCAGTTTTGGCTCAGATATCCACATCCTTCTTCCTTTAGTCTGGGGTTCCAGGGATAGAGCACTTAGTCCAGATTTGGCCAGTTAAGTACCTTAATGTCTCCTTCTACCTGTTTATCCACCCACACCCACCCATACCCATCCATCTATAGTGATGAGCTGGGAATTAGTCTCTGACCAAACCTCATTCAAATTGGATTTTCAGTTGCACAAACCAATACATTCTTTTCTGTTTAAGTTGATTTGATTTCTCATTTGAAACAAGAAAAAATAGTCTTGGTACACCCTTTCAGATATTTTATTGATGATACTCATACACACATTTTTTATTCAATGAGTTTTGTGAATTAAATTTTCCAACAGATTAGTAAGAAAGCTTTTGTTTGGTGATTTTAATTCTATAATAAAATTCAGAGACTCAGAATGAACTTTAATTAGCATGGCGTTAAGAAGTCAGGAATAACTTTATAGCTTTCTTAGATTAATTGATTTTTCTAGATTAGTTTTTATAATTAGATTAATTGATTTATCTGCTGTAAAATCCTGTACTTTCAATAGATTTTCTGTTTTGATGTACAACATTGCAATACAAAGAAGATACTTAGCTTTTTATTTTTTAATTATAGTCTTTCTGTGTCCTCTTAATTGCTTCTCATATTTGAGTAGCATTTATTTAGAATATAACTCACCAATCTTAGCCTCAACTTCTTCTTAAAATGATCTCAGATTAATTAGTAGGACAAATGCACATGGATTACAAAAAAATCACACGTCCTGTTTTAAATAGCTTTGTCCTGTAAATTCATAATTTCTTCTTGATTTTGTATAAGAGTCATAGCCCCCTACTTTCTGCTTCAACTAGAATGGTGAGCAATAATTTCTAAGCAAGCTACTGTAGGTGTGAAATATGATAATATGCAGAGAGTAGCTTTCTAGAGATTAAGGTTTAAATAAACATGAACTTGAAGAATTTCCAAAATTTCCCCTTATTTCTCTCCTGTAACCCACCTCGCCCATGCTGGAGTGAGGGTTAGTTACAGAACCTGGGGGAAAGAGTGAGATAGCATTTTCTGGACTTTCTTTTAATTTCATGTTACTTCACTGAATATTTATTGTTTGACAACTTTTAATCTTTAATGGGAAAAAAAGTAGTTCCTCTTCACTCCTAAGAAATAGGAATGATTTGATCAAGAGAATCCACATGGGTGTAATGAAAGTAAGCTTAGCAAAAACTGGAGTCTTCTATAATAAGAATCTTATCTTGACTGAAATGTTTTCAAAAATCGCCATTTTAAAATTTACTTTAATATAGAAACAATGTTGACTACTATGTGAGACCACATGTACAAATGTTAATTGCATGTAAGTAAAATAAAATCAGTAACACAATACATTCTCAGTTGATATCAGTTTTAATATATTTTCTAGAGAGAAACACAACCTTAACCATTTAACATTCACAAATAGTATTTATAATACTTAAGCTTCTTTTTGGCAGACTTTAGGGTTACACAGGAGGCTGATGGGCTTGCCCAAGCATTCTAGAAAACCGAATGAAATTTTCCCAAATCTCTTAGTGATTGAAAACAAAGTTTTACTAATGGGAAAGGGACTGCCTCAAATGCATCGTCCATTTCCCTCATAAGACTTTTCCCAGAATTTCAAACATGCGTGGAGTGGAAGTCTAAAGAGCTAAGCTCAAACCTCTAATGAAAACAATTCAATCTCCTTCTGTCTTAGAAGGCTGAATAAACAGAGACTGCATAAGGGTCTCAATTAAAATCTGGGAAGGACTGTTCCTAAAGAGCACTGACAAACCCCAAGGTAGATTGAGGCTTAGTAAAACTAAAAATCAGCCTGACCCGTGAATTAAAGTAATCACACTTTTACTTTATCTACCTAATAGAGTAAAGGACCAGATAGAATTGGTAGAAAATAACGTTTGGAACCAAAGTTCTTTTCCACATAATACAACTACAAACATACAAAAAGACAGAAAACGTAACTGATTATAAAGAGAATAATAGAAAAAGTGGACCAACAGACAATCCAGACACTGTAGATGGCAGACAATGGGTTTAAAACAAGTACAAATAGTGTGTTCATATAGAGAAAAACAAATCCCAAAAGGATGAAGACAGGGAGAATTTCAACAGAGAAATGGGATCAATCTATAGAAAAACAATGGGTATCCTAGAACTAAAATTTTCAATATTAGACATTAATATTTCATTGGATGAGCTCAATGGAAGATGGGCCATAGCAGAAGACAGGGTTAGTGAACCTGAAGAGAGGTTAATAGAATATAGTCGGATAGAAACACATAAAAAAAAAAAGAATGGAAAAAGTAAGGAGAGTGTAAGAGAATTTGGGGCATAGTTAAACGGTCTAATAAACATGTCTTTTGTATCTGAGAAGCAGAAAGGGATGGGACCAAAGCAATTTTTGATGAAATAATGGCCAGTATTACCTAAAACTAATGAAAGAAACCAATCTCCATGTTTATTAAGGTCGGCAAACCCTAACCAGGATAGATACAAAGAAAACATTAGATACTGACATCAGCAAGATAATGATATAGTAGTTACCAGCATTGTCCCCTTGTAGAAACATCAATTTGAACAAGTATCCATGGATGGAAATACCTTCATAAGAGCTAAAGGTTCTAGGTGAGAGATTACAGCACCTGGGTGGAACACTGAAATAAGAAGGTGGAAAGAACAACTTTAGACTATTTCTGTCACCACTCCTCTAAGCCTGAACGGACCAGCACAGAGGGAGATGAGGAAGAGAGTTAAGTGATCAGCTGACTTCACAATAGACTCTAGCTCCAGGCCCACCCCAGTGAATCCTGGTACCAGGCTACACTTGCTAGTCTCATGAATTCTGCCACAAGGCCCACTCCAGCACCAAGTAACTCAGCCCGTGCTGACTCAGCCTCCAAGCCAGTTCCCATGGACCCAGGCTCCTCACCTGCCCAGGCTTTGTATATTGATTATATACAATAGGAAAGCAACAAAAGCAAAGAGGTCTTTTTAAAATTTGCTATATATTGCACATACCATTATTATTAATGATGTAGGGTTGACCAAAGCTGTGTTTGTAAAAGATGAATAGAATTGACAAGTTCTGAATAAGAATGATGCAAAAAGCAAAAGAGAAAACACAAATTACCAATATCAAAAATAAGGGCATCAGTAAAGATTTTAGAGACGTTGAAAAGATAAGAACATTATGGACCACTTTATGCTGATAACTTTGACAATTAGAATGAAATGAGAAAATTTCTTTTAAAAATGTTTCTTATGTTTGTTTGTTTTTAACAGAGAGAGAGAGAGAGAGAGAGAGAGCAGGAAGAGGGAAAGAAATCCCAAGCAGTCTTCATGAGCCTGACGCAGGACTTGAACTCACGAATCGTGAGATTGTGACCTGAGTTGAAACCAAGATTTGGACACTTAACCGACTGAACCACCCAGGCACCCCTCTTCTAAAAATGCATCTTAATGAAACTGACACAAAAAGAAATAGAAATTCTGAATTTGGATCTGTAATTAAAATCTTTGCCACAAAAGTGCTCTGATCCAGATGGCTTTACTGATAAATTATTCCAAACATTTAAGGAAGAAAAAAAAATTTATTCTTAAACAATATTTTTCAGAGAATAGGAAAAAGGGAAGACATTTTCTACCTTATTTTATGAGGCTCACATGACTTCAAAAGTAAAACCTAATTAACACATTATAAAGAAAATAAAATTACAAGGCAATGATTCTCATGAACACATATGTAAAAGTATTAAAAATTATACTAATTAAATCTAGTTATTTATCAAAATGATGACACATGATGAGAAAGTTGGTTTTATTCTATAATGGAATCAAAGTTGGTTTAGCATTAAAAATCAATTTAATGTAATTTACTACATTAACAGAATTCAGAAGAAAATCCCAATGATATAAACAGATGCTGAAAAGCATTTGATAAAACAATACTCATTATACTGAATTTTAAATAAAAGCTAAGAAAAGTCACAAAATTTTCCTGAGGTACTTTACAAAATAAACTATTTAATGGTTTTGAATAGTAGTATGCTTTGAACAATTTTGCTGAGTGAAAAAGAATATTTGTTGCTCTTTTCCAAGATTGTTCAATTATTTGTTTTGCATCTACATAAATGGAAAGCTATGACGTTGTTCAAATATGAGATACTAGAAAAAAGCATAGGCTGTAATTTCTCTGATGTTGGCAATAGCAACTTTTTTCTAGATAGGTCCCCTGAAGCGAGGGAAACAAAAGCAAAAATAAACTATTCAGACTACATCAAAATAAAAACTTCTGCACAGTGAAGGAAACAATCAACAAAACTAAATGCCAACCTACTGAATGGGAGAAGATATTTGCAAATGACATATCCAATAAAGGGTTAGTATCCAAAATATATTAAGAACTTATAAAACTCAACACAGAGAAACAAATAGTCCAATTAAAAAATGGGCAGAAGACATGAACAGACATTTCTCCAAAGAAAACATACAGATGGCTAATAGACACATGAAAAGATGCTCAACATCACTCATCATCAGGGAAATGTAAATCAAAACTACAATGAGATACTACCTCACATCTGTCAGAATAGCTAAAATCAACAACACAAGAAACAACAGGTGTTGGTGAGGATGTGGCGAAAAATGAACCCTCATGCAATGTCGATGGGAATGTAAAATGGGACAGCCACTGTGGAAGACAGCATAGAGGTTCCTCAAAAAGTTAAAAATAGAGGGGTGCCTGGGTGGCTCAGTTAGTTAAGCATCTGACTCTTGATTTCAGCTCAGGTCATGATATCAAGAGTCATAGGATCAAACTCTGTGTCAGGCTCCATGTTATTAGCATGGGATTCTCTCTCTCCCTCTCTCTCTGCCCCTCCACCATTTGCACACACTCTCTCTCTTTCAAAATAAATAAATAAGCTTTTTTTTTTAAGTTAAAAATAGAGATACCCTGTGATCCAGCAATTGCACTTCTGGGTATTTGCTCAAACAATACAAAAACACTAGTTCAAAGGGATATGTGCACTACTATGTTTATAGAAGCATTATTTACAATAGCCAAGATATGGAAGCAGACCAAGTGTCTATCCATTGATGAATGGATTAAGAAGAAGTGATATATATATATATGTATAATAGATATACTTATAATATAAAATATTATTCAGCCATAGAAAATAATGAAATCTTGCCATTTGCAATGACATGGATGGAGCTAGAGAGTATAAGGCAAAGTGAAATCATACTGATTTCACTCATGTGGAATTTAAGAAACAAAACAAATGAGCAAAGGGAAAAAAAAAAAACAAAAAGATACACAAACCAAGAAACAGACTCTTAACTGTAGAAAACAAACTGATGGTTACCAGAAGGGAGGTGGGTTGGGGAATGGGTGAAATGGGTGATGGGGATTAAGGAGTATACTTGTAATGAGCACTAGGTGATTAAAATAAAAATTTTAAAAAAAGAAGTCAAATATGAGTTAAAAACAACAAAATGACAAATTTCAACACATACTGTGAAATCACTGAAATGTATTCCTATTTATCAATTAAGAGTTACTCAGTTTTCTTCCTTTCTTTACCTCAATACTGTTGATCCCATACAATGGATATATATCATGAGTCAATCCTTCTTTAATGTTATCAGTTGGATAGAGTGATAGACTGAAATTTGAGAGAATATGAGGTTATAATGTTTTTACCATGTACTAGTCATCTGAGGGCAAGGTTTTAAATCCATGTTAGTGAGGTAATAAGTTTGCTAATTTTTAAAATCTATACATATACATATAATTCTATATATTTGTCAAATATTAATTTCAAACTGCCTGACTCAAATAACAGGTATTGTTAACCTCAAAAATTAAGTCATGTGTTTTTATTTTTAAGTGTTTTTTCTTTGTTTCGTTTTTTTCTTTTAAGCATCTGACACAAAATTTTATTCTTTGCTGCTTAATGCCAGATGGTTGGATGTGTGTAAGTCTATTGGTTTTTTTTAGATAAATCATTATTGTAGTTAAATAGTTTATAGTAATAAGGAAAGACCCTATTAAAAGCAACTTCTTTGTATAGAAAGGGAAGTGGAAATACAAGTAACAGCTTTTCCACCAGATGATGTAAACAAACTTCAATAATACTGAAGAAGATCTTCTTGTGTCACGAACATATTTCAAAGGTTAAAATGAGTTAAATATAATTAAATGTTGGTAAAGTCTGAGAGCCTTGTTTTCAGAAAAATTATGTTTTTTTTTTCTTAAAAAGGATTGGAGTAATCTATATATATTGCCTGTAAGATGTTTTGCCATTTTATAGTACTATAAACATCTTTCTAGTCAATGCACACACATACAGACACACACAGACAAACACAGCTAAAATTATTTTTAATTGATGCTAAGTATCATAGTATTGGTAGGACATAATTTGGCCAATTTTGTATTTTAGGAAATGTGTATTTTTCCAATATATTATATTTTCAATTTGTTAAATTATAAATCATACTGTAATTAATGCATTTAGAATGAAATGCTTTCCTAGACCTATGATGACCTTAGAGAAAATTACTTAGTTTTGGGCATGTGCATTTTAATGGGTAAGTTCTTTTAAACATACTTTGCCCAAACAAGATTATTATATTACTTTATTCTATAACAAAGAATATTAAACTTCTTTCACATATATGTATATTTTTTCTTAGCTTATCATTTTATTTTTTAATTAAAACAATTTTTAATGTTTACTTACTTTTGAGAGAGACAGACACAGGGTGTGAGTGGGGGAGGGGCAGAGAGGGAGAGAGAGAGAGACAGAATCCGAAGCAGGCTTTAGGCTCTGAGCTGTCAGCACAAAGCCTGATGTGGGGCTTGAACTTACTAGCTGTAAGATCATGACCTGAGCCAAAGTCGGACGCTTAACCGACTGAGCCACCCAGGGGCCCCATTGGTTTTTAATTTTTGATGTTAGTTTTTAATTTACAAAGACCTAGTTTTATTTCGGAGAAAATAGTGGTTGAAAATCAAAATTTTTCATCTTTTCTTGATGATTTCTCCCTTAGATATTATGCTTAGAAAGGTCTTTCTTACTGCCATATGTATATTCATCTAAATTTTATTTTGGTGCTTATATGGTATTCTTTCTTTCTTTTTTTTAATGTTTATTTATTTTTGAGACAGAGAGAGAGAGCAAGTGGGGGAAAGCAGAGAGAGAGGGAGACACAGCACAGAATCCAAAGCAGGCTCTAGGCTCCCAGCTGTCAGCCTAGAGCCCAACATGGGGCTCGAACTCACGAACTGTTGAGATCATGACCTGAGCCAAAGTCAGACGCTTAACTGACTGAGCTACCCAGGTGCCCCTATATGGTATTATTTCTAACTAATGAATTATATTCAAGAACATGGTATATATCTACCCATGTATTAAGTATTCTCTTTTTCCCTCCATAAGTATTTGCATTTAGGTTCTACAAGTTTCTCAGTAAGTCTCTTATGTGGTCAGTTAAATGAGAGTTAAAAAAGAAAGAACATTTGTAATAGCTAGATGGTCTGACAACGTAAATATAGTACAGCTGTTTTTAAAAAGTGGAGATGACTAGAAAGAACATGTAGAAAATAATTAACTGCTCTCAATAATCATATAGAGTATTGTTATTCTGAGGATATCATGTGTGTAATGTAAAATAAAACAATTTAATTCTAATGAGATACTATTATCCCCCATGTCCTTGAAAGCAAGGACACTTGGTGTGGAAGAACAAAAAATGGGTATACTTCAGCAGAAATTAAGTAAAAATTCAGTAGTGCTAAATATGAGTTGAAAGTATTGATATGAAGTCATGAGAGATTTTATATATATACAACTAAATATATGTGTAAACATGTATATGTGGATTTTCTGGTCTTGTCCACTGAAAAGACCTAGAAAGAAGTCACAAGCTCTTAGCGCCCAGATTGTGGTTTGAAATATCATTTCCCCTTTAAAGAAACCAAGATTTCAAAGAGAAATGGATAATTCCAAGTCCAAAGGAGGAAATTAGATGAACCTGAAACTATCAAAGACTACCAAGATCACATCAAAAGATTTAGGAACCAGTGGGTCATGTCTACATGGAACAATGTGGGCTTCAACCAGGGGTGCCTGGGTGGTTCAGTTGGTTAAGCACCTGGCTCTTGATTTTGGCTCAGGTCATGATCTCACAGTTCAGGAGTTCTAGCCCTGCATCAAGCTAGTCAGCACAGAGCCTGCTTGGGACTATCTCTCTCTCTCTCTCTCTCTCTCTCTCCCTCCCTTGTGCTCTCTCTCTCTGTCTCTCAAAATAAATAAACTTTAAAAAAAGAAAGAAAAAAGGAAAGAACCATACACTGATGAATAAACCCAACATTGACCATAGTCTTGCCAAAAGAATAAACATTCTGATCAAGCATCTGGATCCAGCTGCCAATTTGCAGGAAACCCAAAGGACAGGGAAACTTACTGATTATACCATGAGTGTATAATCAACGAAATTCAGACTGTGGGAAATGTCCAGTATGAATTACTTGGAATCTTCAACAGGAAGAAAGAGAAAGAAATACAGGAGGGAACTGGTAGATTTATAGAGGCTTAAAAGACATATTGCTTTTTTAAAGAAATAAATGCAATGCAAGTATAGAGTCTAGTGATGGACACTTGGTGATAAAACTATAAAGAAATCCAAGCAAATGATCACTATAAAAATTAAAGTACTGATTATTTTGGGGGGAGGACACAAAAATTTATTATTAGGATTAGGCACATAGAGGAGCTTCTGGGGTATCTAGTAAAGTTCTATTTCTTGATCTGGGTGGTGTTTACAAGGGTGTTCCCTTTATAATAATACATTAAGTTATATACTTATTTTGTGAGGTTTTCTTTATTTGTGCTTTGTTTTATAATAAAAAAATTAAGAGAGCATGGTGGGGCATGGAAGGCATTTGTTTTCTATCTGAATACTTATATACGGCCCTTAAATAAGAATACCTCTCATCTTACGGTACTTAATGGTTTGTAAATCACTGGCATATACTTATCTCATGTGATATTTATAATTAACTGGTGACATTTAGAGAGAAATTGTTATTACCTGCTTTTAAATATGAGGAAACCACAATTAAGGGACTAGATCACAGAACAAGTAAGTTGGGGTTGAGGCTTCCTGAATCCTAGCAATTCACCGACACACCCACATCTTCACACACCCACACCACACACACATGTTTTCATGCACATACTCGCCAATCAGTACATAAGCAGGTGAAAGATTCAACAACTACATCCACCCTACCACTCAGCCCCAAGGTTATACTGATCGTTAAAGGAGTAACATCTGCTGTTTCCTACCTTATAGACATTACAAGTTATCCTACATGAGGGAGAGAGTTACTGTTTCTAAAGGATGTTTTCATGGATCTTTTATGACATAAATTATGAGTCTTTTCATTGCTGCTTTAATTGCTTTTGCTCAGCTCTTTACAAGTCAGTCTCATTTAAATAGTCTGAGGTAAAGACATAAGATAACTATAATTTAGTTAGCCACTGTTCTTTGCCCTATTTTATATGTGAGGAAACTGTGGCTGAGAAAGTTTAAGCAACTTGTCCTCATAGCAAAAATATTTCAAAAATAGAATTTTTAACATGGGATTGTATGATGACAAATCTACTTGCACCTCACTGACTCCCCTGGGGCTTCTAGTACTTGGTAAATGATAGAAAATATAGAGCTGTGAATGCTAAGAATATAAGAATACCATTGCCATCTTTTTATGATAGAAGATATCAGCATGTGGCAATGTTACATACAAGTGGATGGCCATCAAAAATATAATTCTGAGAAGAAAGCATTCAAAGAATTCTTGTGAATTATTTTCCAGAATCTCTAAATTTAGGTCTTACATGAACTTTGAAAACAAAATTGTTTTGTAGTTTCGAGCTATGAGAGACTACACAAAACTCTCAGAAGTTGGGCAATAGTTCCTGACTAGCCAAATTCAGCAAGCTCACCTTATATAACATATCTGTAAGAGCATTGCTAAATCAAGCAATGAAAACAACAACAACAACAACAACAAAAACCCCTTCACCTCTGAGTTTCCACAACACAAAATGTGAGGAGGCACTTTCCCATTGCTACAGCTGTTTTGTAATTTATCAGGAGTAAGCAGAAATAAAATGCAAGCAAAGATTTATAACAGTATTATAATGTCATATCATTGGAAACTTTTTTCTAGGTAATCGTCAATGAGTTACAACACAATGGACAACAAGCTTTTTAGGATGCCAATTATTATATTAAGAAATTTTTTCTAAACCATTTCTGCTGCAATCCTTTTGAAAAAAATGTTATATTGAAACCAAACATTACTTTGCTGATTTTCTATTTTACAAAGAATTCCAAATTAACAACTTGAGCAAAGAATCATCTTATGTTTAACAGTATCCATTAAGCCTTTATAATTCTACCTATAAACAAACTAAGGCAATGATACCACAATTTTCTCAAAACTACATAATATTATTGTTGGAAAGGCAAATCTTAGATATTCTCTCACCAAGACTATATTTACATGAGGCAAGTGTTTTTCAACCACACTGTATTATTTGGCCCCAAATATCTTTTCTACACCTCATTGAGACTTGTCTTGGCAAACAAGGAGGTAAAGCAGGAGGCCAAATGATATATCAGGATACCCTCAAAAGTAAAAAATGCCAGGAATTGTAAAGGATAGTGCCCATGAAATTAGGCACTGCTTTTTGACCCCAGTAAATCCAGAAGATGACTCTCATTTTCAGTGTTGTTTAAGTTTTTAAACCCCAAATTAATTCCTCTTAGTTGAAAAAGTAATGATAATTTCATCTTTTAAAGAGTTAGATGATAGTATGCATCCAGATCCTAAATGTACATATGATCACACAGAAACCCAAATAATTATAAGAGAAAATCAACCCATTTTTTTCTGACAAAAAAATTCCCATTGTGCAAACTTTCTTTAATGTCCGTATATGTTAAAAATTATAAGTCAAGTCTTGGTAACATTCATTCATGATAAGTACACAAAATCATCAATAAAGTTAAAATTATCACAAGGCCACTAAGTCACTAAAGGGAAAAACAAGGAGGGTTATAAGTGGATTTAACAATACCAAATTTATTTTGAAATAAATAAAAGATACTGTATAACATAATCTTTTTCCATTTGATTATTGGCTTATAATTTTATCTAGGAATTTTGCTGAAAATTATAGAGAAACAAAAAAATAGATTTTGACATTCAAATTCAGATTTGGGTATCCCAACAAAGAAATATGCTATTATTCAATATATTGGAGAAACATTCCTTTTCAGTAATGATTTTGAAAATTCTCATGTGGATGAATCCAAAAAGCAAATGTCCTTTTTCTCTTTTCTGTTTTGACATTCTATTAAAATATAACTGCATACATATTCAATACATTACATGTGATATTTAAAAAGGAAACAGGAAACCTGAAAGTATTAAAGAAAGTAATAGACTTCATAGGATGCCAGACAAGACTAAACCGAGGCTCATATCAGCTAAAACACAAGGGAAAAAGTTCATGTAAGTTCAGCCACCCACACTGAATACAGCAACTGGCACTGGATTATCAGAAGTGATGTTCCTTAACCTGTTAGCTAGAAAAATTATGTTTTCCTATATTGATAGCAGGAAATATTATTTCTAGAACTTATGATAGTTTGAACCATGAGTTTGTGAAATGAGTATTTATTTCTATTCTTTTGTTTTTATTAAAATGTAAGAATGTCACCATAGAAAACAAACCCACGGGGGGTTATATTTATTAATAATGCAGGTCTTGCAAAGAAAACCTTCCTAGCTTTTATTAAAATGACTGTACATATTTTCATTCCACCTCAAACTATATACTTTAAATGTGACTTAGAAAGAAAAGCTTGGACACTATTGGGAACCCCAATGATCTATAGCATAATCTTCAATCATACATGTGAAGAAATTCACCATTTTTTTTAATGTTTATTTAGTTCTGACAGAGAGAGGGAGACAGAGCATGAGTGGGCGAGGGGCAGAGAGAGAGGGAGGCACAGAATCCCAAGCAGTCTCCAGGCTCTGAGCTGTCAGTACAGAGCCCTAGCAGGGCTGGAACTCAGGAACCATAAGATCATGACCAGAGCCAAAGCATAAGAGACTCTTAAAAACTGAGAACAAACTGAGGGTTGATGGGGGATGGGAGGGAGGGGAGGGTGGGTGATGGGTATTGAGGAGGGCACCTTTTGGGATGAGCACTGGGTGTTGTATGGAAACCAATTTGACAATAAATTTCATATATTGAAAAAAAAAGAATGCCAGAAAAAAACAAAAAACAAAAAACAAAATCGGACGCTTAACCGACTGAGGCACTCCAGAAACTCACCATTTTGAAGCTACTCTTTGGCAATCAAGAAAAGTCACTGATTTCATAAAGTAGAAGCTGAATCTGTTTACATAAATTAGCACTTTAGTGTAGCTACAAGTATTCTCTTGTGATCCCCACTGTCATTATAAAATACTTTATAAAACATTGGAAAATTGTATAGTAATGTAAAATTGGAATATAGCATGACAAAGCTTAATATCACTTCACTCTTTATTTTCCTTTTTAAAAGCAAATAGACCCCCTGCCACCATGTGAATAGAACTTAAAATATGATGTATAGAGTCAAAAGAATTCTGGATTTCCTTGGACATAGAGAAGTGTGGAAGGATTCCCATAATTTGCCAGATTACTCAAACTCTACCCTCCTAACTTTCTATTGTGAGCTCCTTTTCACTCAGTAGAAGATGATACTCTTCCTGTATTACTTGTTCCAGGTACTGAGTGATACATAATTTATAAATGTAAAGTATAATATTTTACAAGAGTAAACAAAAATTGTATTATAACTCATGATAAATGACAAATCGGGGGGATCAATTTAAGCAGGACTATTTTAAAGGTGGATCAGTTTAAGTAATAAATAAAAACAGTAGTAATGAAAACAATCTTATTTTTGGGATATAGTGCTAATTTTACGTAGTGTCTTGACAAAGGACTCCCATCAGACACTATTTTAAATAGTTTGAAATAACACATAAGAAAGTTTAATTCAATTGGTATTTCATGAAAAGCAAAACAAAAAGCCAAAACCAAAACCTAAAAGAACAAGTTAGTGATATATAGTGCAAAAGTAATCATAGAATATTCTTTGACATCTATGAATTATTCTATAAATTTTTGTGCATAGTTAATGTGTTTTTAACATTTTGGGGATTTAATTTTTAAATTCCATGACCAATACATAAGTGCTAAAAGCAGCCTCTAATTTTCTGTGCTTGTAATCTGTTTCACTAATAAATTTTTTAAAATCATTATATAGACAAACCCATAAAAATAAGGTAACAAATGGCAGAATTTCAATTTTCACAAATACTAGATAATAAAAGTTTCAATTAGAAAAAGCATAGAAGGATGAGTGAAGGATCAGTCAGCAAAAGGTTAAGAGTATCTGAATTTTATGTTATAGTGGCAATTACTATGATTCCTAAAAACATACTGAAGTCACACCCCAAAACAATTTTCTGTAAAGCACAAATCTGAGATAATCTTAATCTTGAATTTACTGTGCTTTAGTCCTTAGCATTTTTCGTTGGTTAAATGAGATTCAAACCATTTTTATTTCATGAACTAAACCTGGATTTATTATTTTTTATAAATTTCCAAACCCAGAAATTGCTGCCTGAACAATAGGTAATATATTCATATGCATCTCATTTAGTGGCAAATACATTAGCAAAAACTAAAGTTCAGTAATTAGCCCTCACAGGAAAAATAATTTTCAGGATAGGTTATTACCCAGTGACATTTATGGTTTAACATACCCTAATCATTTCTAAAGGTGTATTTTTATAATCCAAAGAAATAAAAGTCTATAAATGAGCTACTATTTCTTTCTTTAATTTTAATAAGACATAACTTTATATGTCAAATATATGTCAAATTGAGATTTAGCACCAACACAAAATTCAGTTACGTTAGAAGATATCTAGATATTCTTCTTCTATATGTTTATAAAACTCAAGTATAAACTGACAACAAGAGGTCTCTCCATATCTTTTCCCATAAGTAGAGATTAGGGAAAACTGCTAAACTAGCTAATATGAAAAAAAAAAGGATATTATTTTAGGTTCACTGACATTTTCCTACAGGACTTATTTCAGTTATGGTAATTAGGTTAAATTGTAAGCAGGCCTTATTGACTCTTTTCAGAGTCCAAGGTAAATGGGAATAATCAGATCTTGATATTTTCACTCATATTTTTTGAATTATCTGATTAAACGAGAAGAGATCTGGCACTAGAGAAAAGTTGCCTGTTCATACAGACTGTGCAAAAGTGATGTATTAGCTAATAATTAGCTAATGTTCGTTTCACTTAAATTAAAAAAACGGTTCTTCCTAGACTAACAATATACAACAGCAAAATAAAAATCAGAAGGAAGAAAACCTTTATTATATGGTACCATGGGGGGGAAAGATAGTAGAAAATTAAAAAGTTTTCCAGCCTCTTTGGGTTCTACCATTTTGAGTGACAACAAGGACAGCACCAGCCTTTTAAGACTGTACATGGTGTTTAAGTTATAGGCTATCAATAATTAGCAATCTTTTCAAAAGATATCACTGATTATTTTTATTTATTTATTTATTTATTTATTTTGATGGGGGGTGGGAGGGAGGGGAGGGTGGGTGATGGGTATTGAGGAGGGCACATTTTGGGATGAGCACTGGGTGTTATATGGAAACCGATTTGATAATAAACTTCATATATTGAAAAAAAAGATATCACTGATTATTTTTATATTGGATATTGCTTTTGGTATTGTTCCTTTCTGGAGGCTTTAGAGGGGAATCAGTTTCTCTGAAATTTTTCCTTCTAGTGGCTGGCTGTGTTCCCTGGCTCATGGTCCCCTTCCTCTTTCTTCAAAGCCAGCAATGGTGGGTCAAGTCCCTCTCACATTGCATTTCTCTGATCCTTCTATTATTGTATCCCTTTGATCCAACTTGGAAAAATTCTCTATTTTTAAGGACTTGTGTGATGAATGGGCTCATCCAAATAATCCAGAATAATCTTCCCATATGAAGGTCTTAGTCACATCAGTAAAGTCCCTCTTGGTATATGAGGTAATATATTCCAGAGCTTAGGGTAGGAACATCTTTAGGGGGCTTTTATTCTGTCTACCACACCTTTTGCATGAAATTTCTAGAAAAAGCACAACTATAGAGACAGAGACTATCAGTGGTTGCTTAAACTGGGCGTGGGATCTGGTTTCACTGAAAACAGACATGAGAGATCTTAGAGTCAAAGAAGTTATCTAAAGCTGGATAATGGTGATACTTGCACAATTCTAAAGTTTACTAAAAATCATCAAGCTGCAAAGGGTAAATTTTATGATATGTGTATTGTAGTGCAATAAAACTGTTAAATATTTGTTTAATTAATGGAAAAAAACAAATAATATGATTTATTGAAGTAGTTAATATGTTTCAAATAAGCACTCATTAATATAGAGGTCTCTTTGGGGATTTTTGACTCCTAGTAAATTTCTGTGTTCTCCTTATCAGTTGAATGAGTATTTTGGCTTCTGTCAATAACACACTGTATTTACATATAATTTCTCATGTGCTGATCTTAAACATATTCTTGTCATTACATCACCTGATTGGAGTGAAAAATATTGTGCACAGTGTGAGACTTCTGAATTCAAAGAAAGGACAAAACAAAGGCTTTCTTTGAATACCTCTGTTGATGAATTAAAAACACGGAGGCAGAAATGCCACGATCTGATCTCTGACTACTTCATTCCACCATTACACATAAAACTATGATTCATTATCATTAAGAATCATAACAAAGTCTGTTTGTCAGTTAATCTTCTTCATATATATATGGTAAATATTTGTTTTATAGTTTCCTTTGCCTGACAAGTAGTAGCTCACATCTCTGAAAATTGTATGTTTTCCCTAAGTAACTTATTATAGATAGTCTTAGTAATTCAAAAGAGTATATAGTTGATACACATTTACTCCAGAAGTACCCAGGAGTGTTATTTTACTCTGGTGAGGAATAAAGGGACATACTTTGCCAATTTATTAATGATGACTCATTAATTTATTCTCATTAGCCTTAAGGTTTTGAGTGAGTCAGCTGGCTGAATTGTGTGAAATGGTGGGTGGTACAGCAGGAAGTCTGATGCTGACATATTTAACTGTAAATGTTAGCGCCTGGTTATGGATATTCCCATGATCACATCCATTCTGGTTTTACTTTGTGCCTCAAGCTCTCCCAGAACTGGAGGTGTAATGTTTATATATTGCTTTGAAATGAAAAGTATACCCAAAGAGAGGCGATTACTGTACTACAAAAGCATCCATGTAAAGCTTGCCAAACAATGTAGACAAGAGTGAGGGCCCTAAATGGCCATGCCAATATCATCCCATCTTGAAGTACAAAAATGTAAAAATCAACACTTAATCTCCTAAATCAAGAAAGCTTGACAGTTTTGGCTGATTTATTTCCTTTTATTTTTTCTTTACTCCATTCTTTCCTATTTTTTTTTCTTATTTCCTATTTTACTCCATTTTTACTATTTTGGATTTTTCAAAATCCCTTAACATTGCTGGTCATACATTGGCTTTTAATTTGGAAGGTGCTAATGTATTTTCTTACAGGGCTGTTTTTTTTTTTTTTAATGTTTATTTATTTTTGAGAGAGACAGAGACAGAATGCAAGTAGGTTAGGGACAGAGAGAGGGAGACACAGAATCTGAAGCAGGCTCCAGGCTCCATCCTGTCAGCACAGAGCCTGACACGGGCCTCGAACTCAGGAGCTGTGAGATCATGACCTGAGCCAAAGTGGGACGCTCAACTGACTGAGCCACCCAGGCACCCCACAGGGCTGTTCTTGAAATCACAGGTGTCCTGGAATGGATAAAATGAGGAAGGAGCAAGGAGAACCATGTGAAAATTTCTCAAGAGTAAAACCTGTCAGAAATGTGCATAATTCTTGCATTTTCCACACTTACTTTTTGGCTAATTAGAATGACTGTGGTCAATAGTAATTCTACTACTGGGTATTTATCCAGAGAATACAGAAACACTAATTTGAAGGGATATGTGCACCCCTATGTATCCTGAAGCATTATTTACAATAGACAAATTATGGAAGCAGCCCAAGTGTCCATTGATTGATGAATGGATAGGGAAAATTATATATTTATATATACACACACATACACACAATGAAATATTATTCAGCCATTAAAGAATGAAGTCTTGCCATTTGCAACGACACAGATGTAAAATCTAAGTGAAGTAAATTAGAGAAAGACACATGACTTCATACATACATACATAAGACTGAGTAATGTATAGACTTGTTGAATGACTATATTGTACACCCGAAACTAATATAACACTGCATGTTAACTACTGGAATTCAAAAACAAACAATTATTGGGGCGCTTGGGTGGCTCAGTCGGTTAAGTGTCCGACTTTGGCTCAGGTCATGATCTCACGGTTTGTGAGTTCGAGCCCCGCGTGAGGCTCTGTGCTGACAGCTCAGAGCCTGGAGCCTGCTTCAGATTCTGTGTCTCATTCTCTCTCTGCCCCTCTCCCACTTGTGCTCTGTCTCTCTCTGTCTCTCAAAAATAAATAAATGTAAAAAAAATTTATCAAACAAACAAACAATTATGGTCAGAAAGGACATGTAGCTTAGATGCTAGCACTCATTTAATGAAAAGGAGAAATGGGAAAAAATGAATTCCAAAAATGAGGCAAAAACTTTAACTTTCCCCTGGCTACCCCGCCCCCAGTGAGGCCAAACCAAACATTTGTGGGGTTTTGCCAATTAGAAGTACAGTAAAACCTTGGTCTTTGAGCATAATTCATTCTATAAACATGCTTGTAATCCGAAACATTTGTATATCAAACCCAATTTCAAGAACCATTGAACCATTGGCTCAGCTGTGATCATGTGACATCCCACATCATGTACTACTCACATTGCAAGACATTCATTTATCAAATTAAACTTTATTATAAATGTTTGCTTATGTTGAAGAACACTCACAGAACAATTACTTGCAATCTAAGGTTTTACTGTAAATAGTTTGGGATGCAGGGGTGGCTCAGTCAGTTAAGGATCTGACTCTTGATTTTGGCTCAGGTCATGATCTCATGGTTGGAGATTGAGCCCCGCATAGGGCTCTGCATTGGGCATGGAGTCTTCTTAAGATTCTCTCTCACACTCCCTCTGCCCCTCCCCTGCTCCTGCTCTTGCTCTCTCTCTCTCTCTCTCAAAAAGAAGAAAAGAAGAAGAAGAAGAAGAAGAAGAAGAAGAAGAGGAAGAAGGAGAGGAAGAAGGAGAAAATAGTTATAGCTATTTCAGTTTAGAAAACTTCACTGAGGAGCATTTCATGGGACAAACTCAGACAAAATCCAAAAACTGTACTCTACTAGCATTTTATCCTGGTCTTATCTTAATGTTCTTTTGACCTTGTTTCAAATGCCTTAGTTCAAAAGCCAAACATCTAAATGGCAGAACAATAAGGAATTATGTGGAATCGTAGCTTGATAAAAACTAGAGGAGACATTTCAAGCTGGTGGCTGTATTGGTAGTCACTGCTGATCTCATGCCTGGCACGGTGGTTGGTGCATGGAGCGGACCTAAAGATTTTGGATTGACAAATAGACATATCTAAGTAGGCTTAATTTAGGTCAATTCTATTCCTGTTCTCTGGGCAAGGGGTCATTCATGTAAGTGACAAACAGGAGTTATGGGAATGGTTTATTTAATCTCTTTCTGTGTCTGTCTCTCTCTCCAACCTTTCAACTAGCACTGATTGCTCTCTGCACCTTCTGTGACCATATTTTCCTGGAATCTCTACATCACCAATATTACTTAGGAGATAGAGCATTTAAAAATAATAAGTCCTTTGACCAGAATGTCTGTTACTCAACCCACAACTTGAACTAAATCATCAAACCTCAAAGCCCATGGAATTTTAAAATTGGGGGTTGCTAGTGCTGAATATTTTGTGACTTTTTTTCCTTTCTTGCACTTAAAATAATTCTGTGTTTGGTACAAATAAATATTCCATAAATACTTGACAGATAAATGACTTTGACTGTAAACTGTAGGCCAAATGAGGAAAGATTTTATGGTGAAATTTGGCTGGTTTTCACAAAGCCTAAATGCTTTGTAGCTCAGTCAAATTTATCTATGTTCTCAGATTGACACTGGTTTACCTCATGCCACATGGGCAAATAAAGTTTCAAGAGTTTATCTCCAGAAGGAAGAGCTTCTTGTCCAACACAAAAGTAGGGAGCAGAGAGAGGTGGAGTTTCCTCATGAAATCAGCCATCAGCATGCTGTGTTTGTTATGAACCCTCATATTCAGTAAAGTTGAGAATGTTAGGGTACTATAGCAAACAGTTTTGTTGAAGATCAAAGCCAAGCAAGCTGCTTTGACTTTATGTTCTTTCTTTTCATTTCCTGTAGGTGGTGAGCTCCTGAACTGTACTAATTACCAGAGTCTCTGATTAGAGGTAATTGGTTTCCTTCCTGCTACTGAAAATGTCAAAAAGCAAGCTGCCTCTGGATGAACCTCATTTGTGATGATTCCAGTTCGTTCTAAGGTGGTAAGAATTACAATATACTTTGTTTCAGAGATTCTTGACATTCTTTATTGCAGCTTATTTTTAATTATCCTGAGTAGTTTGTTTCACATTCATAAGCAAATTCATTTGATCACTGATAATTCTAACTTACCAATTTTTAATGAGAGTGAGCAGTTAACAAGAAAATTGAACCTGATCCAGTCATAAATTTTATGAAAAACTTTATTTCATAATTCTATGATGTGCTAATTAAATTGCAAAGTTTAAATTGGTATAAGGTGCTTTTTTATGTTGAAGTTTAAAAAATATGTATTAAGAAAATACTTATATTTTTTAATTTTCAGATAGAATGATTTACACATAATTTTTTATCTTATGCAACTCCAAAGATAAAATTCCTAGGATCCATAGTACCTACAAATTATGATCACTTGAGATTAATGAAATCACATTTTTGTGGCACCTGGGTGGTTCAGTAAGTTGAGTGTCCAACTCTTGATTTTGGCTAAGGGTAGTGGGAATCAAGCCCTGTTGGGCTCCATGCTAAGCGTGGAGACTATGATTTTCTCTCTCTCTCTCTCTCTCTCTCTCTCTCTCCCTTCCACCCCTCTTCCCTACTCTCTCTCTCTCTCTCAAATAAAAAAAATAGGGGTGCCTGGGTGGCTCAGTCAGTTAAACATCTGACTCTTGGTTTCAGCTCAGGTCATGATCTCACAATTTGTGAGATCAAGCCCTGTGTCAGGCTCCACACTGACAGCAGGGAGCCTCCTGGGGATTCTCTCTCTCCCTCTCACCTGCTCTCCCTTTCTCTATCAGAATAAATAAATTTAAAATTGTTTAAATAAAAAAAATAAAGGGCACCTGGGTGGCTCAGTTGGTTAAGCGTTTGACTCTTGATTTTAGCTCAGGTCATGATCTCATGGTTGGTGAGATTGGGCCCCATATCAGACTCTGCACGGACAGCACAGCCTGCATGAGATTCTCTCTCCCTCTCTCTCTCTGTCCCTCCTCTGCTGGTGATCTATCTCTCAGAATAAATAAATACACTTTAAAAAAATAAAATAACAAAACAAATAAATTTTTTAAAATCACATTTTCAGCAGATGTTCTAAGCAAATGCAATAATAGTAATTAATATTATTATTAGCATGTGAGATAGTGTCTGAATTAGATAAGGTTTGAATAAAGAACTATGAGATCAGTATGGAAGAAATTTAGACTGGAAAGTTAACTAAAAACTTCTGGTCTAATTCCTGCATTTTATAGGTGAGAAGATTAAGTTTCAGAGGAATAAACTGTCTCAGAAATAAAGTTAGTTAGTGGTCACATTGAGACAACAATCCATGTCTTCTACTTTGAATTCACTACCTTTACTCTCTGTTTTTTTTCTGTATATACTCTCATAACTATATTATTGAGCTATCCATGTAATTATTAATTTAAATAGAACCACATCAAATCTTCATATCCAGAATTGTCCTTTAACGTATTTTGTATAGTGCTGTACATTTTGTAGATAAATGTTCAATTATGTATTGCTTACACACTACTTATATCTGTTGTACAAACAGAATTATGACAATACAGAAAACATAAAAATAAAGGAAGAACAAACACAATTTTCACCATTAAAATACACAATTTGCAGTTTTTACTTCTAGGACCCATGCTTACATATTTTCTGAAGTTGTAATAATGAGGTAATATGATCTTTGCTCTGTTTTATTTAATTAACATTATATCATAACATTTTCCTGTTATTACATAATGTTCAAAATTATTACTTTAACAACTACATAATATTTCATTGACTTGGTTTGATATTTATTCAACCATTCCCCCCTTGTTGAGCAATTAGATCATCTCTAATGTTACTATAAATAACACTGCAGTGAATTTCTTCATGCACATTGCTTTGGCACATTGTTTTTCTTTGAACTAGTTTTCTGTGAATAAATGATAAGTTACTGAAATTTAACTGGATATGAACATTTAGCTATCAACAAGACTCATAGTACATTTTGCCAAATTGTTACCCAAATCAGTTATATCCCATAACTAGAGAAAAAGTCATATAGGCCGCTTTGGTTAAATAGCACACCCCCTGAGCCTGCTTGGGATCCTCGCTCTCCTTCTCTCTCTGCCCCTCCTCTGCTTGTGCTCTCTCTCTCGTTCATTCAAAATAAATAAACTTAAAAAAAAAATAGCACAACTCCACCTTTCCCTGAAGTGGACCCTGACAACAGAGAAGCCACAGGCAGGACTAGCCTTGTCTGCAGAAACATGTCCAGAGATCTCAAAAAATAACTTACAGGACATTCCCTAAAAACGACCCAAGTGATCTTTCCTGAAATTTCCAACAATGCAATTTCTCAGTTAGTACTTTCCTAAGGAGCTAGATTTTTAATAAAGTTAAAACATTTCTAGACCCAGAGGCACCTGGGTGACTCAGTCAGTCAAGAGGCTGACTCTTGATTTCAGCTCAGGTCATGATCTCATGGCTCATGAGATTCAGCCTTGGGCTCTGTGCTGACAGTGGGGAGCTTCCTTGGGATTCTTGCTCTTCCTCTCTCTCTGCTCCTCCCCACCCCTCTTTCTCTCTCTCAAAATAAATAAATAAACTTAAAAATTTTTTTTCTGGATACTAGAAGGGTAAAGCATTAGCTTATACATATACAGAGTCTAGTTTATATGATTAATTCCCATTACCAGTCATATATATTTAGACAACATAGACTTAATGCTTCAAGTAAGTCTTAAGAATAAAGGTTGAGCATATGAGACTCTTTTGCCTGTTAGGTGAAAAAAGCAGAGAACCAGAGTTAAAATTCTCATACACCATAAACATGTGTCCCCCCCCCCCCCCACACACACACACGTCAATGAAGCAGCCATGCTTTTTTAATTTCACAAGTTCTTTAGGACTCAGTCAGACCCAAGACTCACAGGGTTGTGGTGATTTATTTGCTCATTATTGCTCAGCATTTTTCTTCCTGGCTATAGCTATATAGCTACCATGTATTGAAAAGCTGCTGTGTCCTACACTTTCTTAGGTGCTTTGTGTTCAGGACCTCATTTAATCTTCAACAACAATTCTATATAGTACTTTTTCTTTTTCTCTTGTACATTTGTGGAACCAAAGGCCCAGAATATTTACATACTTTGCATAAACTCACAAGTTCTGAGTTAGGAGGTGCAGAGCCAAGATTCGCCCTTCTCTGCATGATATTACTCTAGGAAGTACCTCCTAGCGTGGCACAGAGCGAGGTGGGGCTCTCTACATCAGTATACTAACAGTTTCTTTTCTGGGGTATCTTGATCCTCTCAGGATTTTTCTATTCATAAAACTTGAAAAACCTTTCAGTTAATTCTTTTTCTCATAATGTCAGTCATATTGGACATTTATTCTGTTGTTAAATGCATATCCAGAAAAATACAAATGGAAACCCAGTAGTGACCCAGAATGAACTCTATAATGTTTTATGAAATATTATTTAATATTTTGCCCTCAACCTTCATGACTAAATACACTAACGTCAACAAAAGATATTCCAAGTCAACAGTTTTGTTGGCAATGAAATCTCAACAATATTAATTCAGATTTTAACAACCACTCTGATTTACCTCTTTAGATTCAGGTCCCATAAAAACTAAAGATGAAGTCTCATAACTGAAATGTCTCTAAATATAACTCCTAAAAAGTAATTAAATCTGATAAAGTGTTTAGGTCTGAGAAATTTTTAGAGAAAAAAAGTGTAATAAGAATGTACCCGTATCATAGCACAATGACCTCAGATTTAACAATACTTTTCCTCAATTAAGCTGATCTCTTAGCAAGTTATTTAAAATCACTCACAAGAATTTGAATATGTACTATTAGTGAGAATGACCTCAGTGCAGAGTTGAAAACAATCTTTCCTTTCACAGCTTTGAAAACTTCACCCAAGGAAGGATTAGATGAGTTCTAAGTTTTTAGAATTTGAAACAATTCTATCACAAATTTAAACTCAAGAGGAAAACATCATAAATGTATAATTATGTTATTAGTGAATATTTAGGATGAATAAAACTCATACTCAGAACTCCCCCCAAATTCACTTTGTGTCTGGCCATAAGTATATCTTGAACATTTTACTGTGAAGAAAGAAATTTTACTACATATTCAGCTTGACTTTATATACGTAGTTAAACTCTAAATAGTTATGTAGTTATAAATATAGTTATATGACACATTAAGTCCTCTAAGGGAGAAAAACATGACTCCATGTAGGTACACACAACCCTCAAAATTTGCTTGTAAATGGTTTGGCTCTTAAATGTAATTTCTCACAGAAAAATATTTCAAATTATAGCCTCTCTCCACCTGAAACCCATTGAATGTATAATTAAGTTGAACTGTGGTTATTATATTTGAGACAGAGCTCTGAGTTCAGGAAGGAAGGAGGCAGAGAACACACATGTACTTCTTTCCTGTCTATAGGGCTGACTGTGCATAAAATTTTGGGATAGGCAGTATATGTTGGGAATCTTTGACTTTATATTTATATAAATATATAAATATATAAATGAATGTTGCTTGCTGAACAGGTTTTTGAATATTCTATACTCATTTGCTGTTTTAAACTCTGCTTGTTGGTACACTACCCATCACCAACCTACTTCCCAAAGTACTCTGTACTTCAAAATGTTCTCCCACCTCTCTCGTCCCTACTGCAGTGCCTTGCCCATAGAAGGCATTCAATAATTATTCACTGAAAAAATAAATGAAATCAGAAATATAGGAAGTAGGGGCGCCTGGGTGGCTCAGTCGGTTAAGTGTCTGACTCTTGATTTCAGCTCAGGTCATGATCTCGTGGTTGGGGAGCTGGAGCCTCGCGTGGGGCTGTGCTGACAGTGTGAAGCTTCCTTGGGATTCTCTCCCCACTCTCTACCCACCAAATAAATAAATAAACATTAAAAAAAGAAGATACGTAGAAAGTGAATAAGAGAAGAGGTGGCTTTAACTGATCCTTAATCTTATAGCCTCTTCACTTTCCCTACCTTTACATTCTCAGATATTTTCCTAGTTTCATATGGTGGTTGTTATTGAGAATGGCTTTCCTGGAGGCACGGACTTGATTTCCAACAAGTGTGTGAAGGCAGGGTGGTAGGGCAGCAGTGTGGATATTTTATGCAGATTTTTAGATTTAGTGTTGATGAATTTTAAATAGTGATGCTGTATGACTCAAAAGGCCCTTACGAATCATAAGGCAACAAGGTAAACACCCAGTTGTCATGGGCGCAGCAATTCTAGACTTGCTTCATATATGCTCCGGTGACGGGATCTTAAAGCAGTCACAGCTCTGTCCTATCGGTCACGTAGAGAGGCACAATAGAACAGTGTCTCCACAGCGCTCCTTTTCCCCAACTGCAGTTCACAGCCAACAAAGCTCAGTGCTAAATGTGCTGCTGTGGTAATTCATGGGCGAGGTGCCTCCTTAGGCCTTTCCTGTGCCGCATACCTATCTTATTGCTAAGCTGCTTCTGGTCAGAAACCCCATGCACAATGCTCTTGTATGGTCAAAAGGAGACTTCCTCTGAACAGAACTCACTCAAGGCCCGACATGGGCACATGGCAGGCTGCTGGCCAAAATGTGCCCACTAAGCCCCTGACAAATGAATCATGGATCTGGATGACTAGAGAGACAAATGTTTACCGTGGAACAGTAACAAAAAGTCTGGGCTTTTTGCCATTTGGGGCGGGGGGAAAGCATATAAACATTCTTATCCTTTCCTGGATAGAGCTCTAAGAAGGTACAGTGCACTCAATTCAGTCTTTGGATAAGCATATTGACAAAAAATGAGACTTTATAGGTTCCCAATGAACCTATATATACATATATAAAGAAGTGATTTTTCTTTCTCATGATGACTAATTTACTTTAGCATAAAACAGAGTAGGATGATGATATTATTATAACTTCACCCTTTCCTATTACAGGCCCTCTTTGTTTAAGACTATAGAGCAACCAGCCTGTGTTATTACTTGTTGAACACCAAGAATGAAAGCGGAGTAAGATAACGCTTAAGAACATGGGCCTCTGGGGGCGCCTGGGTGGCCCAGTCAGTTGAGCACCCGACTCTTCACTTCAGCTCAGGTCATGATGTCATGGTTTGTGAGTTGGAGCCCCACATCGAGCTCTGTGGTCACAGTGCAGAGCCTGCTTGAGATCCTCTCTCTCTCCCTCCCTCTGTGCCCCTCCTGCATGTTCTCTTTCTCAAAATATAAATAAATGAATAAATGAATAAATAAATAAATAATAAATAAATAAAAAGAAAGCACACCTTTAAAAACAAAGAGCGTAGCTTTTGTAGTCAGGCAGAGGGGTTTTTGATTTCAGCTCTGCCTCTGTCTGGTTATGACTTTTAGCAGGTTGTTTAACATCGTTCTCTTTGTTACGGTCATTGCAAGTAGACAACATGTGTTAAGCACTTACAACAGTGCCTGGAACAGATTAAATGCTCAATAAATGCTATTTGAAGATTATTTGTTTAGTGACATTATTCCTAAAATTCATGTTAGCATAAATTTCCATTGCAAGCATTATGGCCAAAAAGGCAAAAATATACACAAAATGGCAATATGGTCTGTTAGGCTAGATTTGTTTGTTCATCTAAGGGAAGCTATTTGGGAAGAAGTATTTTAAAATTAAAAAAAAACAACATTTATTATTTTTTTGAGAGAGAGAGAGTAGGGGAGGAGCAGAGAGAGGGAGACAGAGGATTAGAAGCAGTCTCCACACTGTCAGCACAGAGCCTGACATGAGGCTTGAACTCGCGAACCGTGAGATCATGACCTGAGCCAAAATCAAGAGTTGGCCTCTTAACCAACTGAGCCACTCAGGAACCCCATGGCAAGAGGTATTTTAAATTAACAATTTGTTTATTATTTGCCTTTTCTTGGCTTAAGATCTTATTCCAGCCACTCTGTGCTTTTATCAGCCTTTCTCACTGTACCTGGTGAATAAAATGTTACTTTAGAAAATGGAGGTAAGATAAATAAGAGCTTCAAGATAATAGGACATCTAGTATGGTTACATATTCTATTTCAGTGGGAGAAAATTAAGAAAAAAGGTTTTAGAATATTTATGAAAAACTTTTATTGATATTCTATGTTATACATGTATATTCATACATATATAGCTAAGCCTAATCTTTGGGATGGAACATGTGACTCAGATGTGCTCATCTTTCCTTCTGGTCAACAGAATACTTTTCCTTCAACTGCAGTTTGCTTCTATTTGATGCCCTGGCAAGCTGACAAGCTATGTGATGATCCCACGTTCAGCATACAGAGACTTTGCAGGTTCTCTAATATCTTCATTCAAATATTCAGGGAGAATCTGAGAACATCAAACTATTTTCAGTTATGCTGGAAGTGTACCAGGAAGTTTCCCACTGTGTAGCAGAGTGGAAGTGATTTATTAAATGAGAAAATGAACCATTGGTCAATGGAAATCTGACAGCTGATAAAAAATTTATAGTTGGAACTCATCTCTTCATGCAAAAAATATCTAAGAAAAACCAGGGGAATTAAGGTGATGTGGACTACTTACGACACAAACTTCTGACACTCATTCTGTAAGACTATTAATATAAAATATGGTTTTCCAACTTCAAGCTGAGTGATGAAGGAAAGAAAGACATGAAATGTTAGAAACTTACTTCACAGGAGATTTATTTCAGGTCCTCTAAAAATATCTGTAGGACCTCATGTAAAATTTCCTTGTAAGGTCCCCTTCCTACAGAATTTTGCTTTGCAATCCAAACCTCAAGTTCAATTACAGTGTGAGCTAAAGAAGAAAAAGGTAGGAAAGGAGAGATGGAAGTTGATACTATCAAAAACACCCTCCAATCACATACCTGTATGATCTAATAATTACTTAACATTTTAGACAGCTTTTTTTATTATTTATAAAATTAACCATGCTTTGAATGAGAACATCAGTAAGATGGCAGAATAGGAAGCCTCAAACCTCTTTACCCCATGTACAAACCTCTTTCCTCCATGTAGGTACCAATTCCACAACACACAGACCAATTCCTTTCATGAAAAATCCAGAAATCAGTTAAGAAATCCCTTCACCCAAACAAGTATGAAACAGGTTGCATCAAACCTGATAGAAAAATTAATGGCACTCACTGGCCAGAGTCCTCCCCACTGGTTCAGTGCAGCACAGCACAGCATGACTGGGAGAAAATCCCCAACTCCCAGCTTCCCCTGGGGTGGGAAAGAGAACACTGAAACATACATCAAACATTTAGACTTTTTAAGGGTGGGGTGGGAGGGCTTGTCAGAGGGATTGGTTTCTGTCTTGCTTGAATCTAAACACTGACAGGAAAGGAGGCCAGGTTGAGTGCCACTAAGAACAAAGGTGGAAGTTTTGTTTACCTCACTCACTCATGATTGTCTGTTCCCCAGCTCAGCAGGGAGCAAGTGGGAGAAAACCTTCAACTTCCAGCTTCTTCTTAGAGAAAAAAATAGTTGGATCGTGTGTCCAATGTTCTGCTTTTTGTGGGGCGGCTTGCCCAAGGAATTGGATTTTGTCTCATTTGAGTTGGGTGTTGACAGAACCTAGAATACACTAGATGCCTAGGGATCTTGAGAACAAAAAAAGAGCTGGGCAGTTTATGGCAGTTCCAGAAAACTTGTAGTACCACACACAGACAGCAGACAGAAAAAGAGATTATGAACTCTTGAAGAAAAAGCCTACAAAACTTCTCTAATTGGAAATTTAGCACTATAAACTTCCCTCTTAGTACTGCTTTTGCTGCATCTCATAAGTGATGACAAGTAAGTCAGGAAACGTATATCCACAGAAAAGACTGAGACACTCCCCAGAATCTCTAGTCAAGATAATTGGTGAAGGTCTTTCCTGTACCAAGCCAATCCATAAAGACTGGGAGAGATGGCTATTGTTTTGAGTGTACAGACCACAACACAAAGTAACAGGTCACATGGAGAAACAGGGAAACACGGCCCAACCAAAGGAACAAAATAAATCTCCAGAAACATACCCAAAGAAATAAAGGTATGTGAATTACCAAAGAATTCAAAATAATCCTAATAAACATCCTACCAAACTGAAGATGTGATGCATGCACTAAATGGTAATAATTACAAAGAACTAAAAAATAGACCTTAAGTGAAAAACTCACAAGAGACAAAGGAGGGAATTATATAATGATAAAAGCATTAATTTACCAAGAAGATATAGCATTATGATTATATATGTTCCCAACACCAGAGCACCCAAATATAAGAAGCAAACAATGACAAAGCTGAAGGGAGAAATAGATAGCATCACAATAATAGGAGATTTCAATATTTCACTTTCAATAAGGCCTAGAACAAACCAGACAGAGATCAATATGGAAACATAAGACTTGACCAACAATATAGGCCAAGTGGACCTAACAGACATATAGAAAACATTCCATCCAACGGCCACAGAATACTCATTCTTCTCCAGGAGCATTATCCAGGATAGATCATATGTTAGGTCACAAAACAAGTTTTAACAAAGTTAAAAAGATTGAAATCATACCAAGTATTTTTTTCCAAATGCAAGTGAATAAAACTAGAAATCAATAGTAGAAGGGAGACTATAAAATTCACAGATATGTGGAAATTAAACAGCATACTCCTGACAACCAATGGGTTAAGAAAGAAAACAAAATGGAAATTAGAAAATATCTTGAGACAAACCAAGCCAAAAGCTATAAACTAAAAAATAACATACCAGAACTTAAGAGATACAGCAAAAACAGTACTAAGAAGGAATTTTAGGGGCACCTAGGTGGCTCAGTCAGTTAAGGGTCCAACTCTTGAATTTGGCTCAGGTCATGATCTCATAGTTTGTGAGTTTGTGCGCCACATTGGACTCTGTGTTCACAGCATGGAGCCTACTTGGGATTCTCTCTGCCTTTCTTCCTCTCTGCCCCTCCCCTGATCACTCATGCTCTCTCTCTATCTAAAATAAATAAATACATATTTTAAAAAAAGAAGGCAGTTTATAGAGATAAACCCCTGTGTTAAAAAGAAGAAATAACTCAAATAACAACAACTTTATACCTCAAGGAACTAGACAAAGAAAAAAGAAAGCAAAGAAAAGAAAAGCAAAGAAAGCCCAAAGTTAGCAGAAGGAAGAAAATGATAAAGATGAGAGAAAAAAATAAATGAAATAGAAGATTAAAAAAAATCAACCAAACTAAGAATTACTTTTTCTCAAGATCAACAAAAGTGACAAAACCTTAGTTATACTTAAAAAAAATACTCAAATAAATAAAATCAGAAATGAAGGAGGAAATAGAAAATCTAAACAGACCTGTAACTACTAAAGAGATTGAAACAGTAATTTAAAAAAAATCTACCAGCAAAGAGAAGCCCAGGACCAGATGGCTTTACAAGAATTCTACCAAACAATTAGGGAAGAATTAATGTCAATCTCCCTCAAACGTTTCCAAATAATTCATTTTTATAAGGCCAGCATTACTCTGAAAGCAAAGATAGACAAAGACACCACAAGAAAGAACTACAGACCAATATCCCTGATGAAAATAAATGCAAAACACTTCAACAAAACACCAGCAAAACAAATTCAACAGTATGCTAACAGGATCATACATCAAAAAATAAAATAAAATAAAAATAAAAATAATTTTAAAAAATAATAAAAAGGATCATACTTCATGACCTAACAAGATTATTCCCTGGGCCACAGGATTGTTCAACATACAAAAGCCAATCATATTAGCAGAATGAAGGATAAAAATCACATGATCTTCTCAATAGATGCAGAAAAAGTGTTTGACAAAATTCAACATGATTTCATGATAAAAAACATTCAATGAACTAGGAATAGAAGAAAATTATCTTATAGACCATATATAGAAACCCCACAGCAAACATCATAGTCAGCACGAAAAGCAGAGAGCTTTTCTGCTAAGATCAGGAAAAAGGCAACTGTAAAACTGCTACCATAATGAATATTTCTATCTCAAAATTTTGAGATCAGAATATATTTATACACAATGTCCATTGGCTTTATTTTATTTTGATTAACAGTCATAGCTATAGTTAAGAACATAGTAAACAGAAATAACTAAATATTTTAGATATTTTTACATAGTTAAGAGGACTAGGTTTTGGAAAAATCATAAAGTATTAATAATGATCACATTCCAGACAATACATCTATTCTTGCAACAACCATATAAGGAAGTTATTTTATTTCAACTTTAGAAATGAGATTGAAACTTTAAGAGTGTAGGTTATTTGTCCAAAGCTAACTATCTAGTAAACTATGGAACTGAAATCCAAAGCTGCTTCTGACAATAGAAAGAGATTACCAGCTCAAAACATCACAAAACTTAAGGAGATAATATAAGTCAGTGAATAATGTAGTAGATGTAATGCAACAGGAAGTATAGGGATCTGCGGATTGATGGCTCTTGAGTGATTTTTCCCATGTGATCTGCTCATTTGTGCCCCTGGTTTTTGACTTTTCATTTCTCTTTGACCTTGTCAATTTCATTTAGTAAGTTCTATTTTGTTATTTTAGTGAGTTTTTAGATGAGCAAAGGAAAATTTATGTTTAATATGTCATATTTGGTAGGAAATCACCTTGGTTAAATCTTTCTTCTTAATTTTTTAAATATTTTCATCCATTTTTGAGAGACAGAGGGTTTGTGGGGGAGGAGCACAGAGAGAGGGAGACACAGAATCTGAAGCAGTCTCCAGGCTCTGAGCTGTCAGCACAGAGCCCCACATGGGGCTTGAACCCATGAACTGTGAGATCATGACCTAAGCCGAAGTCCAAGCTTAACTGACTGAGCCACCCAGGCACCCCAACCTTGGTTAAATCTTAAATACTTAAGAGTAGACATTCAATGATTCTCAGCATTTGAAGAGGACTACTAGCATAAAAGGCATAAATATTCTAAAAGAAGAAGAAAGCAACTTGAGTATTCAGTTTATACAAGGAAATGAGAAGTAAAAAGAGTACACACACACACACACACAAACACACACACATGAGAATCATCAGTGTCATGAAGGATATGAGAATATGCAGCATGTATGAAATAAGAATAAGGAACTATTAAATGGAAAATGAATGAATAGACATTTTATACCCTAAAATAATCTAGAAAACAGAATCAAAAACAAAAACAAAAATCCTGAAAGTAAAAGATATTATTGTAAAAATTTTAAGTCTAATAGAAAGAATGAAAGATAAAGATGAGGAGGAAAAACAAGATATAGAAAGGTTAAAAAAAAGGTAAAAAAATAGAATAAAAGAAAAAAAGAAAAGATAATTAGAATGTTGGTCCAGAAGACTCAACATTTCACAAAAAACATTTAAGGGGGGAAAAAAAGAACAGAGAAAATAAAGTGAAAGAAATCATAAAGCAAATAATTCAAGATAATTTTACAAAATTGAAAGCACCAATAAATACCCAGCACAGATAATGGACTCCACCAAGGCACACTATTGTGAAATCCAGAACAATTAGGAAAACAGGTCTTAGAAGCTTCCAGGAAAAACAAAAAGTTAGCTTACATAGAAAAGATCCAGAATCAGAATAGCTTTACACTTTTTAATTGCAACACTAGAAACTAGATGTCAGTGGAGCAAAGCATTTGAAAGTTGAGTGACAATGGCAATAAACCTAGAATTCTATACCCAAATGACCGATTTATTAGATTTGAGAATATGAAGATGCTTTCAAACTCATAAGGTCTCAAAATTCTTATGTATACCTTCTCAGAAATTTATTGAGAAGATGTCTCCATCAAAATGAGGGAATACATCTATAAAGAGGAAGAAATGAAACCCGGAAAATAGCAGAACTCAAGAGAGAAACAAATGGAATGCCCAGTAATAGTGAAGAGAGAAACCACAATCACAGCTGTGGACTGGGAAATCAATTCATATTACAGCAGATCAAAAAGCTATGAGAGAAATGTACCCACAAAAATAAATCGATGAAACAGTTATACGCTATTCATAATAATGGGAATGGTTAATATTTTTTTAGCCACATTATGATCTAACTACATTGAGAGTCTGGGAACAAAGTGAATGAGGAAGATGTTAAGTGACACGAGCTCAATTTTCATTTTCCATGGTAGAAAGTCAATGTATAATGCCTAAAATTGGAAAACCAACGAACACTAAGTATGTTATTTAGAATAGCAAAGGTAAGCAACAAAGGAAATAGCCAAAGGACTACAAAGAAGTTGCTTCTGGGAGAAGAAAATGGCCTAGGGTCAGGCAGTGTGCCACCATTCAATAAAATAATGTAGAATGGTTGAGCTATGTGCCTGTGTTATTTTGATTTAGAAAAAATGATTTTTAATTGTAATAAAAATAATAGGCAGTCATACTATTGAAAGATAAATTGGATTAGTAGATCTTTTTATTTTAAGTCAATAAAATATTTGTGTACAGCAGTGTCAAGCTTTGACCCAGTTGAAAGGAAATAAATATGCACTTCCTGAAAAAGTAAATAAAGAGAGATGTTTCTTAATCTGCTAGAGCAGTGATGTTCATTTGTTTGGATTTTTTTTTTATAACAACACAGCTTTACTGGCCCAGGATTGCCTTTTCTGAGGAAGGAAAAGTTATTCCAAACTGAGTGCTAAAGTCAAAGAGCTGCAGCCCCACGCCTGCTGTTTTCAATTAGCGTGCCAGTCCCAATGGCATGTCCGGCAGACGGTGTTTTATTAGGGGTTGGTCATCTCCTCCTCTGAGCCACGTGAACAGCCTGCGGTTCTACATGCTTCCCTTGACCTTCCGGTCCCTCTGGAGTAGTGTGACCGCTGGAAGCTGAAACCACAGCTGTCTGTCACTTGACTCCCAAAGCTCAATCTTCTCTGCTCTTTCCCCTGGGGACAGAGGGGAAGCTAGTTGATGGAAAGAAAGTCTCTCCCCCGAAATGAAATAGTGCGTCTTTCTTTTTTTTTAAATATATATTTTTTTAACGTTTATTTATTTTTGAGACAGAGAGAGACACAGCATGAACGGGGGAGGGGGGGGGCAGAGAGAGAGGGAAACACAGAATCGGAAGCAGGCTCCAGGCTCTGAGCCATCAGCCCAGAGCCCGACGCCGGGCTAGAACTCGCAGGCCGCGAGACAGTGACCTGAGCTGAAGTCCGACGCTTAACCGACTGAGCCACCCAGGCGCCCCAACAGTGCGTCTTTCTTGAGCTGTTTGAAAACTGTAATGAATGAGCAGTTGCCTGGCAGAGGTGTGGAAGGTGGTTCTGTGAATATTCAGCAGGGGTCAAGTGCTCCTCTCAGCCAGGAGTCCCATTCTGGGCCGGAGGAGAAAGGCTCTTTATGGGCTCAGAGGAGAGCAAGGATATATAAAGCCTTGGCACATAAAACTCAAGAAGAGCGAGTGGACCTGGAATTTAGCCTAAAGAAGAGAGGGTTGAGGGTGATTTAAAAAGGATCTCTGGAACAGGAAATGTCATTATTTTAGGAATGAGGACCAGATGTTCTCAATCTCATCAGAACAGGGAGAAAGAATGACCTTATAGAATAATACAGAATTTCATGACAGTTGTTAAACACTGGAGTGGAGTGTCCATATAGTCTGTGGAATTCTCCATAAAAATAAGACCTTGGTCTAATATGTGCATTTGTGTGTAGCTTTGCCTCAAGCAGGAGGTATTAAGGTAATGGTGTCTTGGAACACTGTCCATAAGCATTCTTTGTATCAGAGCCTTTTAGATAAAGTACCCCCATTGATAGCCACCCCTGGACCCCATGGCTGTAAGGACCTGATTGAACAATACAAAGTTAAATTTTTTTCTTTTATCCCCTCTATTTTCTACATTTCTCCACCTACTTTTAAACATATTAATTAGAGTGATAACAGAACAATTCTCTAACTATACCTTTTCATTCATGGATTTGTTATATTTTGGTGTTAGAGACAGAAAATTTTATTAACTAAGATAAACGTATCTTCATATCTTAGTTCTTGAGATCGGCCGAAATTCTGTTTGGGCGCTTATATTCAATGAGTTGAAAGCTAATAGGGAGTATTTTATAGGGTTGAATGAAAATTTTTCTCTTATTTGTTTTTTCCAACTTTATTGAGGTGTGATAAACAAAATAGAAGATGTGTAAAGTGTAACATCATGGTTAGTAGAGTATACATTGATAATGGATTCCCACCTTTAGCTAATTAATACATCCATCACCTAATGTTTTTACCCATCTTTTATCTATCTATAATCTACTTAATGTGTGAACATTTAACCTCTACTCTCTTAGCAACTTTTAATTATATAATACAATGTTACCAACTATAGTCACCATGTTTTACATTAGATTCTCAGACTCATTCACTTAATAGCGGAACTTTTATCAACCTTTGTTATCTCTTGGGTCTTTGATGAAAGCTTTTCTAACAGATGTGAGGTGATATCTCATTGCCATTTTATTTTGCATTTCCCTGATGATAAGTGATGTTGAGCATTTTTTCATGTACTTGTTGGCCATTTGTATGTCTTCTTTGGAAAAATGTCTGTTCGATTCCTCTGCCATTTTTTAATCAGATAGTTCTTTTTGCTGTTAAGTTCTTGGAGTTCTTTATATATTTTGAGTATCAACCCCTTATCAGATATGTGATTTGCAAATATTTTCTCTCATTCCATAGGTTGCCTCTTCCTTTTGTTGATAGTTTCCTTTGTTATTCAGAAGCTTTTTTTTCTAAATAAGATGACAGTAAAATCTAAATGTATTTTTTTAAGTTTATTTATTTATTTTGAAAAAGAGAGAGTACAAGAAGGAAGGGGCAGAAAGAGAGGGAGAGAGAATCCCAAGCAGTCTCTGTACTGTCGTCACAGAGCCTGACATGGGGCTCAAACTCACAAACCATGAGATCATGACCTGAGCCAAAATCAAGAGTCAGCCGGTTAACCGACTGAACCACCCAGGCACCCCTAAAAGTATTTTTTAATTCTTCCATTTACTGTAACACTTAACTGGTAAGTAATTTTACATGCAGGTCCCATAAGGTGGAAATACCCGCAGGAACTATATGTCATCTCATAGAAATTTTAACAAGCAAACCAATAATGGATTGGCCACTGTAATCTGTAGTTAGAAAAAATAGTTTTCAATTTATATTTCCTCTGCTCCAAATTAAAGCTAACATTTTAATTAGTAAAATGACCATGAAAAGGAGGCTGATGGCTAATTACTACTGATTACTCCACTGTTAGTTGATTAATGAGTTCAGTTAGTAAGATGGCCATGCATTTTGATCATTAAAGTCATCTGTGTATCTTTTAATCAACTAAATTATACAGGTGTGTTTAATAATCTGGCACAATTTTCATGAAGTTTTTTATGTATTTGACAAACAAATGTTTCTCAAAGAAAAGCAAAGTCTACAAATGTATGAACTAAACCGGTATGTGTAAGTTGTATATAACTATCTTTTCCTCATGGCTAAAGCTTCTTATCAAGATGCCATTTTTTCATGGTACTCATCTTTCACATGGTTACACCAATGTGGAATAACTAACTGTACTTACTTATCAAATAATTTTTTGTAAATATATGAATAAGTAAGCAACATTTCTATAAATGGAAGCGTCTTGAAATCTGTTTTATCTTTCTGCTTCTGACAAGATTGAATTTAAAGCTATGTCATGAAATGACTGGCTCTCCTGTTAGCTAATAGGCAGTGAAAGGAATGAAGAGGTGGGGTTAGAGGAAAGAGTATGAAAGGCTAATATCACATTATTTGTGTCATAGGAACCACCAAGATTAAAGAATCATGGATGCCAATAACTTGTTACTCACAGTATCAGAAGCAGTTGCTGCCCCCAAAGTACATGATCAATTTGAGAAGCCAGGACAAAAGATATGACACCTTGAGAACCCCTTTAAAGCATTACAAAAGTAGGTGCTACAGAATAGATTCAAATGCTTTGTGTGCTTTATTCCGTATATATTTATTCCATCAGTATATAATTCTCCCGTAATATATAATTCTCTTTTTATCAGGCTGCTGATAATCCAAAGCAGGAAAGATTGTTTTGGCGCTAGTAGATATATCTACCTTTAAACTCTGTCAAGGTAAAGAACAAGTAATGAGACCAAACTTGTAGTAACTGTTTCTATTCAGAGTGATCTCTATACTAGTGGAATTAATATTTGTATTCCAAGACAACTGACTTTTTGTTCATTCTACTCTAGAAGATACAGCATGTCAGAGAACTATGTCAAAAGAAAAAAATTGGTTATTGAATGATAGTGAGGATAGGCGCGGTAGATCTAAGGGAGGAAAGATAAAGGAAATAAGATGACTCCAACATTCCTGGCTAGAGACATTGGGATAGACACAGTGCCCCTGAATGCAGCCCAAATTTGGAGTGGAAAGTCAGTGTGAGGGAGAAGCAATGAGTTTAACTGAATTGTAGATAATGACATAGCTTCTCCACCCTTCCCCCCAAAAAATCTTTTAGGAAGTACAAAATTAGGATTGACCATGGGTGAGAAGAGAACATTCAGGTTCTCCTAGGGATCACCAAAGAAATACAGTGTGTGAAAGCATTAGATTGGAGGAGAAGTTTTCGGAGTTAACACATGCATTGAGAAGTTGGGAAAACATCCACAAGGAGATTGTTGGGAAAACAAGAGGCAGATGTGAGAGAAATAGAAAAGGTAAGCAAGTGTAGGAATGTAGAAACTTTATTTCTCCAATATTTTATGTATTTTTATACTTTTTGGACTCTCTACTAAAACTTTTCCTTAAAATTATCTTGTAAAGAAGATTGGACAGAAATATATGCTATATAGTATTACAAATTGATAAAGGCCTATAAAATGTTACAGAAATTATTATATTCTTTCCATGAAAACATCATGGAAAAAATGCAAGGTTAAGGAAGTCTAAACTATTCCAAAATATCTGCAATCGACCCATATGAAATCAGAACTCATAGTAGTTGTATTCTGAAAGAGCCTAAATTATGTTTTGTGGGGTTTTTTTTCATGAGAAATAGAGCTAAAAATAGAAACAGAATTACTCATGAATTTTTATCGAATCTGTGATTTTTATCAGAAGTTTCCATTGACTTAGCTTCAATTTAAATTCTCTGACAAACTTAATTCTCTCAATACGATATTTTGGCCTGACTATTTAACTTTTTTCTCTTTCTCTTTTAAACCATTCCTATTTACTTTTTAAGTGTCCCAGATAAGGTATAACTTTGTAACTTTTTATTTTATTTAAATAACTGAATTTGACAACTTTCAATCATTTGTCACTATTTGAAATAAGTTGCAGCAGTTTTTAGACCAATGGAACCAGGAAAAATTCCATTATAAGAAATGAAATAGGGTGAAACTTTTCTTTCAGTATAATTTAATAATTTATACTCAGTGGCTTTTAAATCATTTGAAAATTCAGGGGTGAATTTTTGGCTGACCAGTCTGTTATGTTTTGATGGGAACCATGTGTTTCTCAGTAGTTTCTAAGACTTTTGACCCTAAAATCAGTTAAGTTTTGATTTTTTTAAGGTTAAAAGTATGTTGAAACTGAAATATGAATCCATATTTGCATGTTTTGAAATTTTTTCTGGGTGTTTTTTATAATTGTAAGAGTCCACTTTATATGGAATTAACCAAAGAATTTCCTATAACCTAACATGTTTCACAAATCCCCAAAAAGCTTCAAAATATTTTAAGTTGGCACTTGGATTTTTCCCATGATTCATGGATAATTGTGTCAATGGCCTCATTTAGTGACTCATCCATGGAGGGACAATGATGTGCTCAGGATTTGTCTCACAACTGAATGGGCATTTTGGGAAATTAGATCCAACTCTTGATTATTTGGGGATTGATTAATGCTAATTTGTGGAGGCAAACACTGAGAGGACGCATTTGTGAAGTTCTATAATTTCTAAAAATTATCAAAAAGTTTACATTTTAGAAGGCATTTTCTTTCTGAAAGTAAACATGACCAGTGGACAAAGGATTCAATTTAATGGCTGAATCTGGAAGAAACTAGATGTGTATAAACTAGCCTCTTTCTCTTTCCACTCTCTTTTCAGGAGAAAGTGGCTGGTGGTCCAGGACTGCTTATGCCTATGTATACATTTATCTAATTCTGAGGACCAGAATTAGGAAGTCCACTTGCCCACACATTTAAGCCATATATTACTTTATCATGGATTATTTTGTTCTCCATCTTACTATTTTGCCCTAGTTATCAGTTGGTTTATGAATCAAGCAGAGTAAAGAACCATTTTCATTGATCCCTTCAAGTCCTAGCACTCTACTCCTGGCCAATAGCCCATCATTCATGCTTTTCATACAACAAATATTTATGAAACCTTAGCTACATTCTGGGTCCTGTGCTAAGTGCTGATGACTGTAAGAGGGAAGGCTCAGTCCCTGCTCTAATGGGGACTAACTTTTGAGTGAATTACAGGGTCAGCATGAAACCCAGACAAAGGCTACCATATTGGCTATAAAGCTGGAAAAATGTGGTTGGAAAGGGACTCTGATTCTGCTTAACTCGGTTCCTGTTCCTATAATTAACAAAGGATAAATCTGTTAAAATGTAAACAGTTCGGTTCAAACTGTTTAATGGTAAAATTTTTGGACATTATTTATGAAAGAAATTGAAGCTTAGTGTCTTTGAACTAAATTTTTATTATTTTTGCAATTTTATTTTTAAATTTTTTTCTTTTTACTTTTTTTTAAATTTTATTTTTTTAAATTTACATCCAAATTGTTAGCAGACAGTGCAACAATGATTTCAGGAGTAGATTCCTTAGTTCCTCTTACCCCTTTAGCCCGTCCCTCTTCCCACATCCCCTCCAGTAACCCTCAGTTTGTTCTCCATATTTATGAGTCTCTTCTGTTTTGTCCCCCTCCCGGTTTTTATATTATTTTTGTCTCCCTTCCCTTATGTTAATCTGTTGTGTCTCTTAAAGTCCTCATATGAGTGAAGTCACATGATTTCTGTCTTTCTCTGACTGACTAATTTCACTTAGCATAATACCCTCCAGTTCAATCCATGTAGTTGCAAATGGCAAGATTTCATTCTTTTTGATTGCCGAGTAATACTCCATTGTATATATATACCACATCTTCTTTACCCATTCATCCATTGACGGACATTTGGGCTCTTTTCATCCTTTGGCTATTGTTGATAGTGCTGCTATAAACATTGGGGTGCATGTGTCCTTTCGAAACAGCACACCTGTATCCCTTGGATAAATGCCTAGTAGTGCAAGTGTTGGGTTGTAAGGTAGTTCTATTTTTAGTTTTTTGAGGAATCTCCATACTGTTTTCCAGAGTGGCTGCACCAACTTGCATTCCCATATTTTTGCAATTTTAAATGATATCTACCAAATAGAGTATTTGCTCCCAAATGTTGGATATGCCCTAAGTAATATTTTAATTAAGTCCATTTAGCTACTTTTGCTTTCATTGTAATTTGGCTTATCTTAAGCACATTCCTTTTCCCTCTGTCTCTATTTTCCAATGATAAGGAGTTGACAGTTCTCTGCTTGTTTCTTAGTCTATTCATTATATAATTAATAACTGACAACATTATGAATTTATACCTCATTTACAAGTCCATCTCCAAAATGGTTTTCCTCTTTCTTGAACAGCCTTACAGAATTCAGAGGGAAAAAAATTAAAGGAAAATGGATGAGTCCTGGAACTTTCCTTGTAGTGGGTATAGAACTACACAAAAAGAATGTCTTTGGAGAATATACTGTTAATTCAGCTGGGGAAAGTGAGTGGAGACATTTCCAAAACCCAGCCAGTGTTTCTTCCACCTGGAGCCCACATCATCATCATTTAGTCTGAGACCCAGCCTATTCCAAATTCCTCTTTCACTCTCAATCTACTTTCAGGCCAACGTCTACCCAGGCCTAAGTCTGTCACCCTTAACAAGCTGGATAACGTCAGTGTCATGGGGATGGATTTTTGCTTTCTCAAAAATATACTGTTCCAAGAAATATAATGCCTTTTTATTAATTTTGAATAGTAAATGTATATACTGTTCATAGAACATGCCAAAATAGTTTAAAAATGACACTATGGAAAATCATTAGCCAAGCCCTTTGCAACTTTAAAAGATAGAATTTAAATACAGTTTTAGGCACTCTCCTAAAAACAATCTTTATCTGTTTCTGACTGTGACTGATTTTGACTCTGCTAAGAAAATCTCAGGGTGGAAATTTCCTGAGCCGACATCAGGTCATGCTAAATTGAGCCACCACTCTTGGGAGGTGGCAGGAGTTAAAGAATGTAACTGGATTTATTTCTCATTAGTTATATATCCATAAAAGTATTGAAGAGTAACTTCCTAATTTCCAAGTTTTAGAAATAGTGGATCATTTTTTCCATTCAGCTTTTCATAGTAGGATGGGAGCAAAAGATACCTAAATCAAAGTTCAACTCATTTGCAGCACGTTTAAAAAAATTTTCCCTCGAGAAGAAAGTTGTCCTTTTCTTTTTGTTTTTTCAATCACCTTTTCCATGGCATGTGATTGGGATATCAAAAACAGATATGTTGTACTCTATAAATGGATCTCTAACATTTAAACCTAATTGAGATGCACACAGAATTTCACTGGAAATGGTGATTCATGTAGACTGAACCATAGACCCTGTGCCTACCCTCCATCTTCCAATTTATTCTTTTTTAAGAAAAACTATTTCTTTGCTACTAGCTATATTTTATTCACTACTCATATTAGTAGACACCCTATAAGCTAAAATTTTGATATGGTAAGATGACAGCTTAACCCTGTATGTGAGAAGAAGCCAGGAATTGAAGGCAAAGGGGACTTTCGTTCTTTTTAATAACTTCCATTCCTTTCTCAGCTTTTCAAAGTTCTATCTTGTGCTCCTCTCCTGGCATCACCTTCAGCTTTTTTAAATCTCGTCTTTAGAATTTTTTTTTTTACATTTATTTATTTTTGAGAGAGAGAGAGACAGAGCACAAGTGAAGGAGGGGCAATGAGAGAAGGAGACACGGAATCCGAAACAGGCTCCGGGCTCTCAGCTGTCAGCACAGAGCCTGAAGCAGGGCTCAAACCCATGAACCATGAGATCATGACCTGAGCTGAAGTCAGACGCTCAACCGACTGAGCCATCCAGGTTCTCCTTAAATCTCATCTTTTGATACAAATTTTCCCCTAAAACCCAATGTAACTTTATAAATCAGGGATAGCTACTATATGCTATGTAACAAACCACTCAAAGGTCTAACTCTTTGTGACCACGCTTGTTTATTTTTCCCTTTCATCAGTCTATAGTTTGTCTGGGGTGACTCTGCTATAGGGTGTAGGTTGGCTGGGCTTGGTCCCAGGCTATAGGTAAACTGCAAGTTGGTTTGTCTCCATATATTACTAGGACCAGGAGTTGTATGAACCAAGGTCTCTTCACAGTGGTTCACAGGAGGCCAAGAAAGCAGGCAGAGAAGTGTGACCTCTATGAAGACTTTGGCTCAGAATTCTATGCCCTTTGGCCAAAAACTTCAAATGCCCATCTCCAACATCAATGGAGTGGCAAAATCTACTCTGCACTGGCAGGCTCATGCACTGCCAGCATCATGGCAGATGGGGGAATTGAGAAAAATAATCAGCTGTATTATAATGAGCAATAGGAAGGAATATAGTTGGGCAAAACATCCCAGTGTTTCTTGACTCCACTTCAGTCTATACATTAACCTGACATAACTTGCCATTGGTCTTATAGATCACAAAAGGTACCATTAGGAAAAAAATGTTTTATTTAAATTAAGAAAATTGTTTGTATACATTTTATCAGCCCCATGTAATAATGCTAATCATAGATAAACACAGAAGATTTCAGTCATTCACACAGATGTGCAAACATTTACTCAAACATTTGTCATTTTCTCACATCCATTCAAATGTAATTATGCTTCTCAAATTCTAGTATGTCCTTAGATATTACAATGACTTTCCTTTAGTCCATTTACCTCACTGTGTTTTAAGTAGAGCATGAACTAGACAAGTTGTGCAAACAAACAAGAAACAGCTAAAAAGTTAGGCAATGAGGAAAGGAAAAATGTATAGAAATATGTGGATGTTAAGTACATAGGGTGAATCAGCTCTGGTAATACCCGTTGTGAGCCTGTGCAGATGGAACAGACTGGAATCTGTGGTCAGTATCCAGTGAACCCTAGAGAACATCACAATGAAGTGGATTCCCACCATCATCCTAAACATGGAATGTTAAATGTGTAGGCAAAGCTAGTAATGGTAAAGTCCCACTAACTAATCAGGAGCCAATTCTAGTAAATAAAACAACAATTTGACCCAGTGTGTATCCTGTGCCTGGAATGTAAGTATGTGCTCGTAAGTATTAACCATTACTGTGTTGTTGTCGGCCTTGTTGCTGTTGTATACCCAGTACTGTGCCAAGTGCGGCAGATAGACTGTGAGCAAAATGGATATAGTTGCACTTATGCAAAATGCCCAGTAAACTCAAAATTTATTTTGATAATATCAACCTGACCTATACACAGTGACTTTGGTTTGAGAGCAGTTTTGTGAGTCAACAACTGGGTATGGCTACAAAGGAAAATCATTTTTACTTATAGGTTAATTAGCAGAGATATAATTCCCCAAGCAATGGAAGCAGCTATCCTACTTTTTTCTTGACCAGTCAGTCAACATATGGAATATTATATTAAGTTTATATCATTGAATTCTAACATTTTAAGAAAAATACTTAAAAATTAGACTATACACAGAAGAGGGTACCCGGGAGGATAAAATACCTATAAATTAATTTACATGAAGAAAAGCTGAAAGAACAAGTAACAATATCTTAAATAAGAAGAACAATAATTATACTGTTTCTTTTTTTTAAAATTTTTTTTAACATTTATTTATTTATTTTTTTGAGACAGAGAGAGACAGAGCATGAACAGGGGAGGGTCAGAGAGAGGGAGACACAGAATCCAAAACAGGCTCCAGGCTCTGAGCTGTCAGCACAGAGCCCAACGTGGGGCTCGAACTCACGGACCGCGAGATCATGACCTGAGCCAAAGTCGGCTGCTTAACCGACTGAGCCACCCAGGCGCCCCTATACTGTTTCTTAATAAGTATTTAAAAGATTGCTGTGATCAAGATATTATCTTTAATATTATAGAGGTTAAATTTTGGATAAAGACCTAACTAATTGCCTTTGGTATAGATATAACTATATTTACTGGTGTATTTAAACAAGGAAATAGCTACCTATATAGTTTGAGATGGATTTCCTGGAAATATTCAGGAAAGATTAAATGGTATTCAGGATTATTTGCAAATTTAATATTGCTGGATACAATTCTGTGCTCCAGTTTTTCCAAAGAAATATGCTTATATCCTGACCCACTAATTTATTCATTTATTTACTTTTTCATTCAACAAATATTCTTTGAGAATCTACTAAATATTGTGTACAGATCTTGGTGCCAGGAATATAGCAATAAACAAGACAAACAAACTCCTTGTCCTTATGAACCTTGCATTCTAATAAGGGAACCAGTTGATACACTTACAAGAAGTAATCTTAGATCGTGATAACTTCTCTTAAGAAAATAGATGTCTTTAAAATTACTTGTTTCAAGAATATCAAAAATGCATGCTTTGTTTGTACCTTTTCCCCATTCCAACTCCCTTGCTTTCAGTCTCCTTCCATTTCCATGCTCATATCTAAATGTTTAAGTCATTATATGGTATAGAAGAGGGAGGAATATAAACATGCACTAGACAGGACTGTGTTCATCCTGGTCTTGACCATTTATTTGTTATGTGATCTTAGGCCATTTACTTGGCCACCTTGACCCTCACTCTCCCTATGTATAAAATGTGGAAAAGCAGATAGTATTAGTAAAAGGATAAGATGAAATGCCACGAGGAATAGTTATCTTTGCTTCTAGTTCTTCAATTGCATCTCCCTTCCATGCCACCCCCAGGTACCTCTTCATAGTTCCATTTCTCCATTCTCCTGCCTAACTCTTTAGCCAAGAGACTGATGTCCAAGGACTGCATCTTCTAGTTTCCCTAGTTGATTGGCTTCCAATGACATTCAGCCAGTGGAAGCCCTGGCAGAAGATTGGAAGGTGCAAGGAGAGAGAAGTCAGAGTTATTTTTTCCTCGATGCTTCCATGGCTTGGCAGGTATATTCAACACTAGCTTCATCCCTCCAAGTCCAAAGCTTCAACCAGGTGGTACCTTTTTTTATAATTCTGACTCTCTCTGTGCTTAAGGAACTTCATTTTCTCCTTGAACTTCTGGTCCTAGGACTATATATTTCCCTACTGATATTAGTGTATGGATGCCTTACTTCAACCTACATATACACACATTGATATCCCTTTGTTGAAATCTCTTCATTTGAACCATCTGGGGAGAATTGTGTTTTCTGTAGGGATTTCAACAGATACAGTACTGGACACCAAACATAGCCTCATAAAGTAGATCCTCAATATGGTATTCTGAATTGGTTTGTTAGCATATTTGATGAACACATGGTCTTCCTGGAGGAAAATGGGAGACTAGTAATGGCATGTCATGGAATCATAATTACTCCGTGCTGATGTGGGATGAAGAGCCAGATATCAAATGGCTGGAGCGTTTGTTTTTGATGACAATAATGATAATTACAAAGAATATGGGGTATACCAGCTGTTTTTGACCATCCTGGGAACTTATGAAAACACAAAGATAAGTACAGGACTTAAATTTCAAACCCAAAACACTAGTGGGGAACTAAAAAGCTTCTGTGGTGACCTTAAAAAAATCCCTTATTTTTAGTAACTATAGGGCACCATGCCTGAGGATTGGACCCAAAATATAGTAGCTTAGGTTTCAGAATTGCTATATTATATAAATGTACAGCATCAGCACAAATCTAATGACAAGGTTAGAGCACTACTTGAAAAGCTGGACTTGAGACTTGGGATGAACATATTTGGATAGACCCACTTAAAGGTATGAACTCTGATTCCCAAATCACCTCAAGATTTTTGTGTGTGAAGCAGTAGCCTGTCTTCCCTTGAATGAGAAAAATAATCTTTCCGTGCATAAAGACCTTTCAATGACCTCATCTGAGTTGTGCCTCACAAAGGGATGTCAGTTATTAATACACACCCCTACCACTTCTCTTCACATATTTATCCATAACTACAGCTAGATCCCAGAATGGTTCAGGTGGAAAATTGATAAGCCTGCTTCCAGAAGAGATAGAGTACGCATTATTATAAGACTTAGAAGGTCTTTTAAAGTTGGATCAGTAGGAACCTGATGAACTCTGTGGGGATGGGTTCTAATAGTGTTATGCTGAAGGGAGTAAAATGTAAGCGTGAATTGGGCCAACTTACTTATAAGGATGTGTGTACCTAGCATTTTGAATTTAGTGTGTCAGCCAAAGCAGCTTTAAGTACATTTAGTAGTTTCCTTTGTTGACTACAGAATCTTGAATTTAATGAAAACCAACATTTCATGATGTCAAAATGCCATAACTTCCTTATCCTCCACGTTAGGAGGAAGGAAACCAAAGATCTTGAGCATTGAGACTTTTGAGGTAGATTTATTGTATATAACCTACACACCTTCCTTCCATGTCCATCAGGAGATTCCAGAGAATACTCTTTCCATCAAGGCAATAAAAAATTAAGAGAATTCACAAAGAAGAGAGTGGCATCCTTGAGAACTTTCAAGGTGACGGCCTTTGTAAAACTGAAAATAAAGGCGAAGGATGCTGCTATTGTATAGGATCTCTCATTTTTTGGAATCTCTCATTTCAGTGGGAATAACACAATCCTGGAATGGCAAAGACCATGTGGTAGTGCTTAACCATCATAGAAAAGGTGGTTGCAATTACCATAATCAGCCACAGAGACTGAGTGGCAACCAGTGTTTTGACCTCCAGGAATCTGTGGCTGTGGCTAATTGATGACAATGTCCCCTGGTATAAAGTGGATGGGCAGCCAACGAGGTATTACTTGATCTGTATAATTGGCAAAAGCATATGTCTGGTAAACAAAAATCTAACTTGAGTTGCCAAAGGGGGAATTCATTACTTCTTATAGTCCCAGTCAATTTCCAGACCTAGGATGTCTTTAAACAAAGACCCAGGAAATCCACCCCTAGGAAGATAGTTAGATGGATTTTGGAGAATGACTAGATTATCAAAAACTTAGTATGATTGTAGTTATTATTTGGAAGTGATATCTTTACTGAAGAAAATTAACACAGTCCCATATTTCTTGGAAAGCAACTACTCACCTGGCAAATATTTTTTTTTCCTCAGTCCCTAAGGATGCTAAGTGAAGCTTCTGACACAGGGCAGACACACAGAATTTGGGGGCAAAGCAACCATTTCTTCATTTGAGAAGCAGGTGTCAGAAAAATAGCTAAAATTTATTATTTTTGATTTTGAACACTTAGATGTCGAGCTAGAGACCATATATTTCAGCTTCCCTTGTAGCTACATAGAGATAGTTGACTACATTCTAGACATTGGAATGTGAGAATACGTGGTGTGTGCAATGTCTGTCTATTGTATTTATATATCGGAAGTTGCTTGCCCTGGAATTTCTCTCTATTCCCTTTCCACAAGCTGATATGTAGATTTTCACAGCCCAGCTGTCACCATCCAGATGGAGATAATTTGCTAGGTATACTAAATGCTAAGAAACTGAGTCCCCTGGATGACCACATGGAGCAGAGCTGCCCCACCAGCCCAGACTAGCAGAAGGTTTTATGAGCAAGAAAGAGAAAGAAAAAAAAAACCTTACATAGTATTGAAGCTGCTGTTCTTTGGGGTCTCTCCATATCACCAGCTAAACCTTAACTTTAATACAATTTGAAACCTGAATGTTGTGTTACACCTATTTCCCAATTTCCCCCAGTGTTAGTAGGATGCGTTCTTCATTATCCCTTCAACTTAACTAACAATCAAATAATCATAAACTTAAAGAACATGAGATGTCATTTTTCGCCTATTCGTTTGGAAAAAAATAAATATTTTAATCATCACTGTTAGGGAAGAGGAGGAAAACAGAACATTCACAACATTTCGGTGGAAGAATAAATTGGTACAAGCTCTTTGGAGGACAAATTGGCATAATCCATCAAAACTTTAAAAGCAAATAATCAGATCAAGCAATTCTGCCTCTAGGAAGCTGTCCTATATGTGCACAAAGTTGTGCTGATAAGAGTATTCACTGCTGCGTTGTTTGCAGTAGCAAAAATTTGGTAAGAAGCTATTGATAGCAATGTCTTAAATTAAATTAGTGTATCTCTGTATTTTGAAAGTTGATACCACTAATAAAATGAATGACAGGTCTACATATCATGATGTAGAATACAAATGTTGACAATGCTACATGAAAAATGTAAGACAAATTAATATATGTAGTTTATGTTCCAACTTTTGCAAAGGAAAGCATCTGTATATTTATACAAGTAGATATATAGATAATACAATACTTCCTCAGAAGTATAAATAGATTGATTAATAGATATAAGAAAAACATCAGCCCCCTTGATTTTTAACTGTATGTCAGAATTTCATACAGGTACATAATAATAGTTAAAATAATAAACATAAACTATCAAACTGAAATAACTTTAAAGGGCTTTTCAGAGTCCTAGGTTCTGCTTTGGGAATAATTATTCTAAATCTGGTGACACATTTTTCTTTTTAAAAAGCAAATTTATAATAAATTACTTCAAATCAGTTATGTGTTTTAGGACAATAATTATTTTTTTAAGATTTAAAAAAAATGTTTATGTATTTTAGAGTGCAAGTAGGGGAGAGGTAGAGAGAGAGTGGGACAGAGGATCTGAAGTGGGTCTGCACTGACAGCAACAAACCAGATGTGGGGCTCAAACTCAACTCATAAACCATGAGATCATGACCTGAGCTGAAATCAAGAGGAGGATGCTTAACTCAACCACACAGGCACCCTATATTATTATTGACCAATTTGACTTCAAGTTTCCAAATGTAAAATGATGTTTTCTCAAAGTTAATTTATATTTTTAAAAGTTTGAGGTTTTCAAATCTAAGAGGAAGCCTTATAAACAGATAATGGCTAATTCATGTGATAAATCATTGTGGATAAATACCTGGTTTATTTTAATTTCAACTAACATTAGGGATAGAAAGAATTCAAATTGTCCAGAAGCTTATTGATGTTCACATTCAAGATTTTAAAAATCACATTAAGGGGGCGCCTGGGTGGCTTGGTCGGTTAAGCGTCCGACTTCGGCTCAGGTCATGATCTCACGGTCCGTGGGTTCGAGCCCCGCGTCGGGCTCTGTGCTGACAGCTCAGAGCCTGGAGCCTGTTTCAGATTCTGTGTCTCCCTCTCTCTCTGCTCCTCCCCTGTTCATGCTCTGTCTCTCTCTGTCTCAAAAATAAATAAACGTTAAAAAAAAAATTAAAAAAAAATCACATTAGGGTGGCATCTGAGTAACTCAGTCAGTTAAGTGTGGGACTATTGATTTCAGCTCAGGTCATGATCTCACAGTTCATGAGATCGAGCCCTGTATAGGGCTCTTTGCTGATAGCACAGAGCCTGCTTGGGATTCTCTGTTCCTCTCTGTCTCTTTGTGTCCATACTCTGTTCTCTCTCTCTCTCTCTCTCTTTCTCTCTCTGAAAATAAATAAATAAACATTAAAAAAAATCACATTAGGAACAGCAGCAACCTATGCTTACGGATACCCTAAATCCCATCCTGTATAAACATCGCCAGGAAAATTTAATTTTATTCCTAAAGGAATTGGTTCAATCTAAAGAATCACATGTACAGACTCCAAACAAAGGAATTATTACTACTAACCAAAGTTCTATGTTTGCCTCTCCTTGATTATCTCTGTAGCACTTTAGTCCTGATGCTTGAGGAAGGTAAGCAGTCACAGAATTCACTTTATCTTCTTGTATTACATAAAAGGTTATGTTTAAACCTGAGTACTTAATCTCAACAGTCATGCCAAGGGAATAGTTATGACATATTTTAGTATAGATACAATACATATCAGATATTTTTTGTCCAATTAAAATTTACAAGATTCGTCCTTATCAATTATCACTGTTAATAGCAAGGCTTACACATCTTATGAATGTTTCTCTCTCTCTCTCTCTCTCTCTCTCTCTCTCTCTCTTTTTTATTTGACTATAGATGACACACAATGTTACATTAGTTTCAGGTGTTCAACATAGTGATTCAACTTCTGTATGCTATGCTCACGACAAACATAGCTACCATCTGCCACCATACAACACTATTACTATATCATTGACTATATTCCCTATTCTATGCCTTTTATTCCCATAACTTAGTCATTCAATAATTGAAAGCCTGTATCTCCCACTCCCCTTCACCCATTTTGCCCAGGCCCTCATCCACCTTTCTTCTGGCAACCATCAGTTTGTTCTCTATATGTATAGGTCTGATTCTGCTTTTTGTTTTTTTATTCGTTTGTTTTTTTTTCAATTCCACATATGAGTAAAATCATATGGTATTTGTCTTTGTCAATTGAACTTATTTCACTTAGCATAATACCCTCTAGTTTCATCCATGGTGTCACAAATGGCACAATCTCATTTTTCATGGTTGAGTGATATTCTATGTATATATTCCACACCTGCACCCATACCCTTCCCCCCCTACACACACACACACACACACACACACACACACAGAGCACATCTTTCTTATCCATATTTCTGTCAATGAGCACTTGGGTTGCTTCCATATCTTGGCTATTGAAAATAATGCTGCAATAAACTTAAGGGTATATACATCTTTTTGAATTAGTGTTTTCACTATCTTGAGGTAAATATCCAGTAGTGGAATTATTGGATCATATGGTATTGCTAATTTTAATTTTTTGAGGAACTATCATACTGTTTTCTTACAGTAGCTGTACCAATTTACATTCCTACCAACAGTGCACAAGGGTTCCTTTTTCTCCACATCCTCGCGAACACTTGTTATTTCTTGTCTTTTGATTTTAGCCATTCTGAAACGTATAAGATGATATCTCATTGTGGTTTTGATTTGCATTTCCCTGATGATTAGTGATGTTGAGCATCTTTTCATGTGTCTGTTGGCTATCTGTATGTCTTCTTTGGGAAATGTCCATTCAGGTCCTCTACACGTTTTTAAATCAGATTGTTTCCTTGGTGTAGAGTTGCATAAGTTTTTTATATATTTCTGATATTAACACCTTATCAGATATATCATTTGCAATCTTCTCCCATTCAGTAGGTTGTCTTTTTGGTTTGTTGATGGTTTCTTTCACTGTGCAAAAGCTTTTTAATTTGACGTACTCCCTATAGTTTATTTTTGCTTCTGTTTTCCTTGCCTTGGGTGACATACCAAAAATGTTGCTATGGCTAATATCAGACAAATTACTACTTGTGTTGTCTTCCAGAATTTTTATGGCTTCAGGTCTTACATTCAGGTCTTTAATCCATTTTGAGTTTATTTTTGTGTATGCTGTTAGAAAGTGGCCCAGTTTCATTTTTTAACGTGTAGCCGTCAGGTTTACCCAACACCGTTTATTAAAGAGACTGTCTTTTCCCCAGTGTAATTTTTTCTTCCTTGTTCATAGATTAATTAGCCATATAAACATGGGTTTATTTCTGGGCTCTCTATTCTGCTCTATTGATCTATGTGTCTATTTTTGTGCCAATAGCATACAGTTTTGGTTGCTACAGCTTTTTACTATATCTTGAGACCTGGAGTTGTAATTGCTCCAGCTTTGCTCTTCTTTCTCAAGATTGTTTTGGCTCTTTGGTGTCTTTTGTGGTTCCATAAAAGTTTTAGTATTATTTGTTCTAATTCTGTGAAAAATGCTGTTGGTATTTTGATAGCGGTTGCATTGAACTTATAGATTACTTTGGGTATTAGGGACATTTGAACAATAATTCTTCCAATACATGAACGTGGAATAAATTTCTCTCCATATGCTTGGAGTTCCTTTAATCAGTGTTTTATAGTTTTCAGAGTTCAGGTCTTTCACCTCTTTAGTTAAGTTTATTCCTAGGAACTTTATTCTTTTTGGTACAATTGTAAATGGAGTGGTTTTGTTAATTTCTCTTTCTACTGCTTTGTTATTAGTGTATAGAAAAACTACTGATTTCTAAATATTTCTCCTGCTTTAGGGGGTGATTGGTATTTTTTTTTTTTTTGCACATCTGCAGTTCTCAGCTTAGGTATGGGGCATTTTCAAGGAGAGCCCTAAGCTTTGAAGTTGTTTTTCCAATCTTATTTCCTTTGTCTTCTGGAAGGATTGAAAGGACCTGTTTTTCCAGTTTGAACTATTCAAATAAGAAAAATATTTCCTTTGCATTTATTTGAACTATTTGGGTTTTTTAAAAATCACTTAGTATTGGCATGAGTTTGTTTGTTTGTTTTGGTTTGGTTTTCTTGCACATAAACTATTGCATAAAACAGTGGTTTTGAAGTATAGCCCCTGACCAGCAGGATCTGAATCTTTTGGGATCTTATTAAAAGTGCAAATTCTCACCCTCCTCTCAGATTTGCTGAATTAAAAAGTCTGGGTATCGGGGCGCCTGGGTGGCGCAGTCGGTTAAGCATCTGACTTCAGCCAGGTCACGATCTTGCGGTCCGTGAGTTCGAGCCCCGCGTCAGGCTCTGGGCTGATGGCTCGGAGCCTGGAGCCTGTTTCCGATTCTGTGTCTCCCTCTCTCTCTGACCCTCCCCCGTTCATGCTCTGTCTCTCTCTGTCCCAAAAATAAATAAAAAACGTTGAAAAAAAAAATTAAAAAAAAAAAAAAAAGTCTGGGTATCAAGGCTAGCAATCTGTTTGAGAACGCCTAGCATAAGAAAATGGAAAAAGTGGCTTGGTGTTCCCATATGATGCACATAGACCTAAGTAATTTGTACCTGAAAGGTGGGACATTGCACTGAGCTGGATTCTGAGTCAGATTATGGGGTCATCAGAAAAAGTGCTTTGGGTTTGAATTCTGTTGGCCCTTGGTGGGGAGGGGTGTGAATGGGGGCAGAAATGGTCAATTCCTTAATCTCTTGTTTCAAGTACTACTTTAGCAGGAAGTTCTTGAGCCTTGGTATTTCAAGTGTGAGTTGAGAGCCAGCATCTTCAGAATTACATGGGAGCCTTCGGGAAATTCATCCAAGAATTTGCACTTTAAGTAAACCAACTGACGATTCATAATCACCTTGAAATGAGAGGAGCCACTGACATCTGAGTAGCTGGTAGCCTTTAGTTCAGTGTCAATGCGTTTCTTTCTGCGCATTGGTTACGATCCACACTTTACTGATGACTGCTTTGCAGGATTCCCAGCCTGTTGCATTTATTGACTTTTGTTAACTGAGATTCAAACATACAATTGTTGTGTCAAAGACTGTCTTTTAAACTTTGATAGATACTACAGAATTGTCCTCAATAGAACTGTAATACTTTACCCTATCACCAACAGTTTGTGAGATTTCCATTTTTTTTTCAACCCTTTGCCATACTGGATATTTTTAAAATATTTCCTTATTTATATATTGGCCAAACTGTAGGTGAGAAGTGGCATCTCATTTTTATTCTCATTTTGCTTTGTGTCTTATATGTGGGAATATTTCTCCATTTCTGCTGTTTGTGTTCAACTTTATGCTACCATTGATTATCTATTATGTGCTATTGCATTGCTAAGTATTTTAAATATATAATAGTTAATACTTACAATAATCCTACAGGGTAGGATTTGCAATTTAGACTTGAAGGTCTTCAGGCTCAGAGCAATGAAGTCATTTATCCTCTAAGTCACACACATAGATAATGAATGACACATATGTCATATATACAAATTAAAATTCAAGTTCAACTCACATATCTATGCATTTTCTAACTTGTGCTATCTCTCTTTTCAAACAATAAGAACACAAAAATTCAGAAATTAAAAAAAAATTGGATTTAAGAGGTTTGAGAAAGAGTAAAGAGCTGAAACTAACTATCATGGGTAAAAATTGTCTAGAAAATACTGTGAGTTAAATCACTAGTGATGTCATATGAGAATAAAAATAAGAGGGGACATTATTCAGGTTATGCTTTAATATTATCATAACAGGTTGAATGTGAAATTAACAAAAAAAGTGAGTTGATAGTTTCACTTGGGCAATATCAAAATATTTTTATATAACTAACTTTAAAACATTTGTCACTCATTAATGCAATGCAATAATAGTATTAACAATAATGATATTTATCAAGTTTCTACTATGTGCCAGACCCAACCGAAGTTCTTTAGATATATTAACTAATGTGATACTCATGTCATTCCTATGAGGCTGGTACTAATAATATAGCCCTATTCTACAGATGAGAAAACTGAATCTCAGCGAAGTGAATTAATGTGCACAAGGTTACGCAATAATCAGCTGTAGAACTAGGATTCATATAAAGGAAGCATGGCTCTTAAACACTACTCCATAACACTACCACTGTAAAGATAATTTTAAATAATATTCTTAAGTGGTCCTTGTTTGCAACAACAACAGAAACAACAAAATAATCAAAAATAGTTATTTGGAAAATAAGTGTACTTAATATTCAAGATCTGAACATTTATTTTTCCTTATTTGTTCACTCTATGGTAGAATTTAAGAAGAAAGAAAATTGTGTCCCTTGTCACCCTGGTTTTCTTTTGTTATTTCCAGACAATTATTCTTGGATAAAACACATATTTGCAATTCATGTAATGCTTTACTCTTACTTGTTGCTTTTATCTACTAGGCTTCTGATAGATGAGATGGGTAAAAATTTGCACTATCCACAAGGTGAATGAGAAAGTGCCAACAGGCACAATTTGTCTAGTCGTGCTGTGGGTCCACCTAAGGTTAGAGTCAATGAAAGTGTAAAAGTAACCAGACCAATTTGAGTTTCAATAATGAAAACATGATTTAATTGTTGTTAGAATAGCTAGTTGGATTAATAAAATAAATAAGTTCAGAAAAAGTCAGAAGAATATTTCTAAAAATTAACTTAAAATAATAAATAATAAAAATAAGATTTCTCAAGGATAGGAATAATGTCTGTTTCATTATTTTAAGTGGACACAATACTATCTGGTGCTTGATGAACTGCTAGACATTTAAAAATTCTCTTTCATATTATATTAATTCAAGAATGTTATAATTGTATAAGTAAAAATGAAATTATAGCATACTATAAAGATATATGGAAGAATCATTTTCAAATCTTAGAGTAGGAAAAATTTATTTAAGCTAACTTCAAAGGCTGAAACCATTTTTTTTAAATGTTGATTTATTTTTGAGAGAGAGAGACAGACAGACAGAGAGTGAGCAGGCAAGGGGCAGAGAGGAGACAGAGAATCTGAAGCAGGTTCCAGACTCTGAACTGTCAGCACAGAGTCTGAGGTGGAGCTCAAACCCACGAACCATGAGATCATGACCTGAGCCCAAGTCGGATGCTCAGCTGACTGAGCCACCCAGGTGCCCCCAAAGGCTGAAATCATTTTTTTTTTAATGTCGATATATACATTTGAAAAGGTAAGGGGAAAAAACTCTACCATATATCATTTTTTCACATATTTATAAAGTGGGCAAATATTTTTAACGGAATTAACTAACACAGTTTCTTAGTATATACATGTCTTATTCGTCTTTTTTTCTAAGCTACAAATTGCTTGAGAATAAGGACCTATGCTATTTGACATTGGATAAAATTGCCAAAACTTCTTGAGTGCATAAATTGATGAATAAATGTCAGAGAATCAATATAAAATCAATGTAGGCAAATATTAAAACATTTTGATGTGTTTAGTTGAAGAGATTTATTTTTCTTCAGACTGCAAACTATTGGCAAATACAGTTATTTTTGTATGAGATCGAGTGTATGATGATTCACTGACAGACACATGAAATATTGTTTTAAGTGATGAAAACAATCTTCAACAGTATCTAAAGAATGATTGTAAACTTGAGACGTGGTGGCTCCTTGTTTTAGAATTTTCTAAGCTATATTTTTTACAATAAGTAGTGGCATTGAACTCAGTGTCATAAATAGGCATATCATCTTAGGAAAGCAAATACTTTTCATAAGCTGAATGTTCTAAATGTTTTGTTACATTTCATTATGTTGAGCTTTGGGATCAAGAATAAGTAACAAGTCATAAAAACAGTGCCATTCTTGCTACTTTGGGGGTGAGCCATCTTCTCATCTATGTCATCAATTGTCCTTTTACTAGGTTTTAAGCTTAGTCTCTCACAAATGCAAACCCATTCATTGACCTGATCATAAGTTGAATATATGATAGCACCACACCAATTTGCCATACAACTTTGAGCAAGAGACTTAATCTCTTGCCATGTCATGCCCATACAAATGCATTTTTAATATATTTGTTTCATACCACACTAGAAGTGTTGATCTAGTCACAAGGTCTCAAAGTCAATACAACCATGTACAAAGAAGCCAACAGAGAATTGTTTAAATTATAGCCTTTTCTTCCCCAGAAAATGTATTTCTCGTCACCAAAATAAAATATTCACAATTGGCTGTCTTTATTACTAACTTAATTAGTAAGATGTAAAAACTGGTTACCCATAGGGTATTTAAGGCTCTAGGATTTTGACTTGCTCGCGTTAAGCAAGTAATTGTAGAAGTATCCATATATGTTCTAACTTGTTACAACTTTACCAATCCCCTTTCTTCCCACAGGCTTTATTAAAGGTCCTTTGTAAAATAGTTTCCCTTTTCCAGTCTGCGGTTGCCTCAGGGTGTTGCAGCATCTACTCCATTTGGCAGAATGTTAATTAGTGCTTTTAGATACAGTACTGCTCTCCACCTATTTCCACAGACTTGAAAGTTTGAGTGCTTGCTTCCTGAGACTGCTGCGCCTAAGACATAAATTCTGATTCCCCTTATCCTATACCTGGATTCATGGACCAACTTCATACTTTCCTACACCTAGTTTCAACACAAAGCCACACACAAAATAATCTACAGTAATCACTATGGCAAATTTTATTTTACTCTCTAATGACCTCCTCATTTCCCTACTGTGGAAGCCATATAGTGAGTGGTCCCAATGTATTGATTCTACTGAAGAGGATGTTTCTTTGCTATGGTCACAAAAGAGGGACCAGAAGGTAAAAAGCAAAAATAGGCTTGAAAGAGGATACCAAGTCAAGCTGGAAGGGGTTGTCATTGTCTAAAATGGATTATTACTCAAACTGCAAATAGTAACAGCTATAAGGAACAGACTGGTTTCTTTTCTCTTTGTTTCTATTCTTACCTCTTCCAATCCAATCTCTGTACTATAGCCTGAGTTAGCTATTTAAAATACAAATCTCAATTACTAGTTCTCTAATGTAAAACCTTTTAATAATGCTTTCTTCTTAATTAAAAATGAAATAAAGTCCTTTTATATCCTTTGCTTTGATGACCCACATTCCCCTTGTCTACTTGTTCTTTTTTTTTCTTTCATGTTCTCCCATTCCCCAACATCCACATGTCTAAATCCTTTCTAGTAGACCTTAAATCTCACTTCACATATGTGTCTTCTGTTTAATTCCTCCTCTCAAAACATAATCTCTTCACTGTCTCTGTTATAACATTTTATTCTAGCACTTTACTCCTTGCTTCTTCAGGCTGTAGATGGCTATGGCCCTGTCTCATCTCCCCTTCTTGCCTGAATACTTCTTCATATGTAAACAAGGAGCTACATCTGATTCATCAGTTATTTCAAAATATCTAGCAGGGTGTCAGGAACCTAAGTTGGCATTCACTAAATAAATATTTGTGCAACACTTGACTGTCTTCAGCAATCAGAAATCAATCTCTACAAGAATCTACAAAACCAAATGACTACTGACTTCTTTTGTCTACTATTGCCTAAGTGAAGAGTGCCAAATAGTCCTAGAATAAATGAATTAAGTTCCAAAAGATGAAAAAGCACAAAGTGGAGAGAAAAGAGGGAGATGATCACACCATGTGCTGATTGTTTTGCCCAGAAGCCTTTAAGGCCTTTAATTAAACAGTTTAGCCACGGGAGGCAAAAGATGGAATGTGTTCCAAATTAATGCTTTAAACTTCTTGTACTTCCAGGCCAGGAAATGTAATCACTGCATAAGAATTTAAAAATTATTTCCAAAGAGATCATGACAGTTTTTAAAATTTTTTTTTATTTTTTTATAAATCTCAGTCACTGTGCTTCAGAGAAGTCTGTGTTATTAGCTGAACTGATACCATGAATCAAAACAGGACAGGTCTTGAAGATGGCTGTTCGATTTAGATATATTTAGATGAAAAACATCACCATATTCAAATCTCTTTTTCCCCTCTGTCTTAAAATTTCACAAAAGTAGGGGCGCCTGGGTGGCGCAGTCGGTTAAGCGTCCGACTTCAGCCAGGTCACGATCTCGCGGTCCGTCAGTTCGAGCCCCGCGTCAGGCTCTGGGCTGATGGCTCGGAGCCTAGAGCCTGTTTCCGATTCTGTGTCTCCCTCTCTCTCTGCCCCTCCCCCGTTCATGCTCTGTCTCTCTCTGTCCCAAAAATAAATTAAAAAAAAAAAATGTTGAAAAAAAAAATTTCACAAAAGTAGTGCATAGTGTGCTTGAGATATATTGAGTAACTGGATTCTAAAGACATTTATGGGGAAAGGGTTGATTATGTGAAAATTAACCTTGAAGTCCTTCATACTATGTATGAAGTAAAGTAAACATAGTTTGGATATCATTCCTTCTCCAAAAAGTTCAGTACAGTAAATTTTTTTTCCCTAAAGTAGAAATTGATACTGTTTTTTTGCCCATCAGAGTAAGTGATTTGCTTATGGCTAAGGGCCTTGTTTTTCAAACACCACTTTTCTTCATCTTTCCCTTAACTTAAAAAATTGACATACATAAAAAATATACATAAAATTAAACACAACTACAAGTCCTCAAATAAATGTTAAGCATTTTTAGTACCCTTGTGCAAAATTTCAGTTGAACTCCATAATTATAACTGTAAGCAATGGATTCATACAAATAAATTTCCCCAGTTTAATTATTAATACTGTAATATTTAAAGAAAGATGATTTTAAGTTAAAAATATCAATTTAGGGGTGACTGGTGGCTCAGTCGGTTGAGCATCCAGCGCTTGGTCTTGGCTCAGGTCATGATCTCATGGTTCATGAGATCGAGCCCAGTGATAGGCTCTGAGCTGACAGTGCGGGACCTGCTTAGGATTCTCTCTCTCCCCCTCTGTGCCTTTCCCCTTGCTCACATTCCCTCTCTTTCTCTTTCTCTCTCTTTCTCTCAAAATAAATACATAAACTTACAAAAATATCAACTTAAAAGAATGCCTTTAATTTTAATTATTCTTCTCGAATTATGTGAATGGACTGGACTATTTTTAATCCTTCTTTGTGTCCTTTCTCCTTCCTCTATCCTGAAAATTTTAAATGGAGGAAGTGTTTGAAATTTGGCCACAATTCCACAAATTTTGTTCTCTTGATTTTATTATATAATGTTCAGAAGATTTTGATAAATCAGGAACTATTAGGCAATCAAAATTAGCCAGTCTCATCCTCAGAGTGAGTCTTCACAAGGCCAGCGTACCACTTATGGTTTGATGCTGAGATTTTTTCTGTTTATTAGATGATAAAGGGTATACCAAGAAATATTTTCTATTTTTGTAGACCTACTCATCACATATTGTAGGGAAATCTTGTTCCCTACAGCACATGTAATATTTTTAGAGCAATGCAATTCAACAATAGTACCACTAATGTAATATGAAATGCAGTAGCTCGAGTTCTGCAGGTGGCACAAAAATAACCAATACATTATTTATGAGCTCAAGTTTTTACAACGTTTACAATTTTTAGGAGAGCTATGATAGCCAGCTATTAGGATAGCTTTTAATGATCCTTACCTTCTGGTATTCCTACCTTTTAGAGTATCTTCCCACATTAAATCAGGGTTGACCTATGTTGGAAATGTGGAAATGATGATGTGTGGTTTTCTCTGTTAGGTCAAAAAAAAATCATTTCAGCTTCTGTCTTGGCCTGTTGGATCATTCACTGGGGTGGAAGCCATCTGTCTATAAAGAATTCTTAGTGAGGAGATTTAACCCTACTTGCAAGCTAACAAGTTACCCTGCTACGGGTACTTAGATGACAGTAGAAGACACAAGACTCCAGGGTCACATTCAAAGGACAGTTTATCACTCAAAACAAAGGAAGTAACCAGAGTACCAGCATTGTGCCAGTTCCTTGAACCCCAATTCCCACAGTCTAATGTAAAGTGGAGATGAACCCCAAGTTTAGGGGACTCAGTTTTTTAAACCTGCCTGATCTTTGCCTTAAAGAGATATTACATTTATGATATGAGGGAAGAAAAATAAACTGTCTTTTACTCTGGAGGGAGATCGTCTCTATCCTACAAGGCTGCTTGCTATGCAAACATCCTTGAAAAGGTAATTGAGAACAAAGAAAGTTCTCAGTTCCTCTGCTCACAAGATATGAGAGACACAGAAAGAATTATCTTCCAATATTGTAACAAGACACTCACCAGCTTTCTTGAGAGATCCATGCAGTGATGAACTGAAATTTCTTCCGGCAAACAGCACCACCCCATCAGCCCAACAATTGAACCACCTTGAAAGAGGATCCTCCAGCCCCAGTGAGATTTTCAAGTGACTTCTTTTCTAGCTGAAATCTAACTACAATTGTAGGAAGGACCTGAAACCAGAGCCATCCAGAAAGTTGTTCCCAAATTCCTGATCCTCAGAAATTACAAAGGATAAAAACACTGTTGTTGTAAGTTACTAAGTTTTGAGGTGATTTGTTACACAGTAAGACATAAACAATACAAATTTTTGTGCTTGAAAGTGGTGTGCTAGCCCAACAAAAGTTTTAAAATGTAACAGTAGCTTTGGGATGAGGTAGGAGGAAGAATCTGGAGGCACCTAAATGGAGAGTTGAGAGAAAATGTAAGAGGACTTGAAGAGATTTTGAGCAAATCCTGACCTCCTTTTATGATGCTGGGAGAGCTTACAGGAAAGGTGAGAGAATGCTGCTGGATATAGGAGGGAAAGGGTCCTTGTGATGCAATGGCAGAGAGCAGTGACTCTTTTGCCTAATAACACAGGCAAGTAGAAAATGTACCTAGGAAACTAGGGGTCTAGCTAAGGACATACCCAATGCTGTTGAGGGTCCCCTCTGGCTGCTTCTTGCTACTGGGGGGAAGTGAGATGGATAGCCTTTTTGGTCATCCTTGAAGAATACGTACTGTTTAATATTATAGACAACATAAATTTGTAAATAATTTACCATTTGTGTATAATGCAGTTTCAGAGGATAAATTGTTTTCTACATATAGCAAACAAAAAAAGGGAACATTTTTTAACATGAACAAACACCGTTTTTTGAAGAAAAATTAAACTAGAGAGGAAAGAAAAGTAAGAACATTTGTTTCAGTTGACTTTTATTAAGTGGCTTTAAATATGAACTTAAAAGAAAAATGTTAGAAATGATAATTTCATAGTTTCATGGAATTAAAGTGCACTATCCTATAGTGCTGGAAGTCAACTATTATGAGCCAGAGTAAGACAGGAGAAGTTTTCAGGAAGTTTTCAAGTGTTGCAGCATAACTATATATTCACCAGCATACAAAAGAAAAATGAGGAATCAAAATAGAACGTTACCCTTAGAGGAACAGTGTTAAAACTTACTTTCACAGGCAAGTGCTGTTCTATTTTCAATTATTATTCTGTCTTACTTTGAAAAATCCTACACAGTAACAAAACACTTGGTCAGAAAGATTCAATAAGCTCCCAAGATGCCAACTTTAATTTGGCAGTGATACTAAGCTGGTCTGTGAAAGCTGAACACATTGGGCTGATTTAATGATGAATAATTTGGAGGCTTATGCAAAATAGTTTTTGAACCCTCAATCACCTGCTGTTACAGTCAGCAATTACACACCTTTCAAAGGCTGCTAAACGTGCTCTTATTTTAATTTTATATTTGATTTTTAACAAATAAGATCAAACAAAATAGTCAAAAAGTGAATATGGTTTGGAACATAAAAATTACATTTGGAATATTTGATTTAATGAATAATTCTAAAATTTTCCTTTTTTATTTATGGGCCATAAACTTAAAAAATATTTTAACATAGTTTGTATATGCACATACACACACTTGCACACATATGCACACAGAAGAAAATAATTGACAAAGAGATCACTGACATAACTATAACCATAATATCTTTTTCTTATTTTGGTTTTGCAGGAATATTTGTCCTCGGAAAGATATTGTCAATTGCTAACAAAAACTCATCAAAAAGATAAAATCGCTGGGAAAATCATTTCTTTCTTAGTAATTGACTTTCTGCTTCTGTTTAAAAGAGAGTAGAATATTCCTTTCACTCTACACTTATTTAAACTTGGCTGTCACATGTTTCTGGGCTCAGGAGAGACACTGCCACTATTTCCCTACGGAAACTTGGTTTCACATCCACTTTAGTTTCTTCAACTCAAATCTAGGTGCCTCTCTTTTTCTAACTCTGGATGCCAGAGATACTGATATGGAATGAATACAAGTATATAACCCCAAAGGTATATGAAATGTGCCATAGTGTAATGTGCATGGGGCTAGGGGGAAACAGAACCTTGACCACGCTTTGTTTATAACCTGCTATGTATCGCCTGATATCGTTGAACCTAACATTCCTCATCCATAAAGGAATACAATTATATTGAGAGATCTAAGTTTCCTTCAACTCAACTAGTCTATAATTCTGGAAGTTTCTACCTTTAAGATGACTCTAACCTGGTATCACATAATGAAGTCTGGTTTTACTGAGCAGTATCATTCGTAGGTAATTTTTTTCCTCATGATGTATTTTCCCATGAAGTTAATGTCCAATTATTTTGAAATTTAAATACTCTTTGAAATGCATCACTAGTCATTATGATTTAATGACATTTTCTGAGAGTACCATGCCTTGATATTATTGGAAAGGCCTTGGTTGTGAGTTGTTTTACATGTGTAGAGTTGTTTGACTTCCTTGTCGCTACAATATAAACTTGTACAAGTTTTCATGAAGGTATTCTTCATGAAAGTTGATGTCTGCCACTGAACATATGTTCTTTCACCAGATACCTGCCTCTGATTCATTATTTCAATCACAAGTCATGATAGAGTTGGCATGACAGAGGGTATCTGTTCTGCATTCAGAGGATCATGACTTTGAATGAAAATATACATTGTATTTTGTGTCAGATGGTTATCTGCTCAAAAGGAAAATAGCAAGAAGTAAGACAGCCATGAAGCAGGCTTCTGGCTTTTTACTAAGACCAAACGCTTTCAGTCAGTGGAAAACTTCACAGCACTGCGAAGCAAATGAACCTTTCTAAAATCCCTAGGATAAATTGAGGTTTTTAGAGTCAAACATTTTAAGGGCATGCAGCATACCGTAGAGGGGCAAAACCACTGCACCTGAAAAAAGTATTTTGATATTGAAGAAGGTTTTGCATGTGTGTTTTCTTAAAAAGACATGCTTTCTTTTGAAAATATCAGATTAGCAATGTTTTCCAAAGGCCAGAACTCTACAGATGCTTGTGTTGGTTTGCTGGCTTTTAAAGAAACTTTAAAAACTGTTTCCCCAAAAGAAAACAAAAGTGAGCACGTTTTCTAAAGTGGAACACTTGAATAGTTGTTCACCCATACTACTTTTATAGTCTTCTTCTTTTATGTTCTTAACATAGAGAAGAATCATACTTTAAAAAAGCTTTACCAAGCAAATAAAGTTGACTAAGAAATCTAAAACATCTGAACAGGAGCCAGACGTGTAGGTAAAATTCATCTTAAACCATTTGATTCACACATGTTCTCTCTCTGACAAGACAAGACAAGCCAAACAGCATCCAACAGCATTCCTCCGTTTTTCCTTTTGTTGTTTGCCAGTTAATTTTTATTCACTGGAAATGCCAATTTTCCACATGCTATTCAATGTGGTGTGCTTGTTTGAAAAGAAGCGAAGAAAAAGAACTTAAGATGCTGAGAACTTAACTCATTCCTCCCTTCTTTTCCCTCCCTGCCGACAAGTCCCTTTCTTCCAGGCTTAGCGAGAAACAAAAGCAGACTCATTCAACTTCAGAACTTGAACCCATGCCAGGTGAAATATTTTAGCGAGGCTTATCCTCAACTCGGTCATACTGTATAGGTGGGCCTAGTTAAGTGGTTTTTGTTGGCTCCACGCTTTATTATGACTTTACAGTCACACCCTCTGTGCCAAAGTGCAGCTCAGCAAAGTGTGTGTGTGGGGGGTGGGGGTATGTGTGTGTTTTGTTTCAGAACATAGAGCTAAAGAAAATATGTGGTTCTAGACATTGAGGAAACTCATCATTTCAGAATACATTTAATCTCTAGTGAACCCTTACTAACATGTGATCTTTACTGTATACCTGCGAGTCAGCAGCTGTCACACTCTCCTTATTTTTTTCTAATTAGGTAAACCGGAAAAAGAAAGTGCTCAATCACTCGCTTCAGTACAGGTTAGAACATTAGGACAAAACACAGGAGTACAAAACAAAACTTCCAACTTCAATTCTTTAGCCTGAACCACCAGACAAGTCTCTGCCTGGAGAAACATGGCAAACTAATGCCAGTGGTGCAATTAACCCAAAATTTCTTATAGAAAGTGCAACATCTCTCTAGAGTGACTTAGTGTGCAAGGAAGGACCCCTTTTCTCAGGCTTGGCACAGTGTAGAAGCAGTTATCAGTATGCATTAAACAAATGTAATTCAGCACGGTTGCTTATGAGAAGAGCCTAAAAAAACTATGGAATCCAAACCTAGGTTGTAGATGATTAATAGCAGATGAAATCTAAAATATTGGAATATAAACATGTTCCACAGATTTCTAGTGGTGTTATGTTAATAGGGATGACTGATGCTTGGTTATTGCTGTCTACATTCTACAGCATTTTAGGACAGGAATGGGTATTTGTGATTAGCTAGTTGAACTCCTTCATTTTACAGATGAAGAAACTGCGGCCCAAAAGGATTAAGTGGTTCATCAAATATTACATGGCTAATTAACAACAAGAATGGGTTATAACGTGGTTCTCCTAACAGTCAATTCAATTCACCAAATTTTGGGTGTACCTTTTATATGAAAAAAATTTTTCTTACTGATGCAAGAGATGAGAAGATACATAAGCCACAAACCCTACCTTTAAGGATGGAACAATGAAAGAATAAGATGAGTATAAAGTTAGCTATAATACAAAGAAGATGAAGATATTAACTTCTATGGGTTCAGAGGATGGAGAAGAGAAATTTTCCACAATTTCTCGCTACTCTACACGGTAATGATTCCTTTTTCACAACTATAATAGAACAGTGATTTGGAAATGACCTCAGAAAACCCACTGAATTCATCAGGTGGGTACCTAAATTAAGGGTCACCAATTTATGCCTTAGTATGTGGGGTATTGTCCTTAAAGCAAGAGGGGTAAAATTGCTATTACAATGAAATAGTACTGCATTGCACAGTGATATATAGTTTCTTAACATTTTCACATGAGAGGGGCACCTGGGTGGCTCTGTTGGTTGTGTCCGACTTCAGCTCAGGTCATGATCTTATGGTCTGTGAGCTTGAGCCCCGTGTCAGGCTCTGTGCTGACAGGTCAGAGCCTGGAGGCTGCTTCGGATTCTGTGTCTCCCTCCCTCTCTGACCCTCCCCCATTCATGCTCTGTCTCTCTCTGTGTCAAAAATAAGTAAACATTAAAACAAATTTTTTTTAATAATAAAAAAAAATTTCACGAGAGCAATGTAAAGAAATACCACTACTTTCAAAACCCCAATGATTTTTTTTTCTCTTAGCAATAAAAAAAATACTGTATGATACAGCTCTTTGTTGATTCTGCAGTCCATTATTTATTATATTGGTTACTTTTGAACAAAACTTATGTCTTATGACTTTAACAAATCTCTCGTGTACTTGAACATAATAAACTCTGTTAGATTTTTATAGGACCTTTTTGGAGGTATTAAGGCCAGTTTATTTACTTATTTTAACTTGTTTTATTTTTTATTTTTTTAAATTTATATCCAAATTAGTTAGCATATAGTGCAACAATGATTTCAGGAGTAGATTCCTTAATGCCCCTTACCCATTTAGCCCATCCCCCCTCCCACAATCCCTCCCGTCACCCTCAGTTTGTTCTTCATATTTATGAGTCTTCTGTTTCGTCCCCTTCCCTGTTTTTGTATTATTTTTGATTCCCTTCCCTTATGGTCATCTGTTTTGTCTCTTAAAGTCCTCATATGAGTGAAGTCATATGATTTCTGTCTTTCTCTGACTGACTAATTTCACTTAGCATAATACCCTCCAGTTCCATCCACACAGAATGGCATAGAATGCCATCTTCGAATGGCAAGATTTCATTCTTTTTGATTGCCAAGTAATACTCCATTGTATATATATACCACATTTTCTTTATCCATTCATCCATCGATGGACATTTGGGCTCTTTCCATCCTTTGGCTATTGTTGATAGTGCTGCTATAAACATTGGGGTGCATGTGTCCCTTCGAAACAGCACACCTGTATCCCTTGGATAAATGCCTAGTAGTGCAATTGCTAGGTTGTAGAGTAGTTCTATTTTTAGTTTTTTGAGGAACTTCCATACTGTTTTCCAGAGTGGCTGCACCAGCTTGCATTCCTACCATTCCTATACACCAACAATGAAGCAACAGAAAGAGAAATCAAGGAATCGATCCCATTTACAGTTGCACCAAAAACTGTAAAATACCTAGGAATAAATCTAACCAAAGAGGTGAAAAATCTATACACTGAAAACTATAGAAAACTCATGAAATAAATTGAAGAAGACACAAAAAAAAATGGAAAAAGATTCCATGCTTCTGGATAGGAAGAACAAATTTTGTTAAAATGTTGATACTACCCAAAGCAGTCTACATATTCAATGTAATCCGTATCAAAATAACACCAGCATTCTTCACAGAGCTAGAACAAATAATCCTAAAATTTGTATGGAACCAGAAAAGACCCTGAATAGCCAAAGCAATCTTGAAAAAGAAAACCAAAGCAGGAAGCATCACAATCCTAGACTTCAAGCTATACTACAAAGCTGTAATCATCAAGACAGTATGGCACTGGCACAAGAACAGACACTCAGATCAATAGAACAGAATAGAGGACCCAGAAATGGACCCACAAACATATGGCTAACTCATCTTTGACAAAGCATGAAAGAATATCCAATGGAATAAAGACAGTCTCTTCAGCAAGTGGTGCTGGGAAAACTGGACAGCAACATGCAGAAGAATGAACCTGGACCACTTTCTTACACCATACACAAAAATAAACTCAAAATGGTTGAAAGACCTCAATGTAAGACAGGAAGCCACCAAAATCTTTGAGAAGAAAGCAGGCAAAAACCTCTTTGATCTTGGCCGCAGCAGCTTCTTATTCAACACATCTCCAGAGGCAAGAGAAACAAAAGCAAAAATGAACTACTGGGACCTCATCAAAATAAAAAGCTTCTGCACAGAGAAGGAAACAATCAGCAAAACTAAAAGGCAACCGAAGGAATGGGAGAAGATATTTGCAAATTACATATCAGATAAAAGGTTAGTATCCAAAATCTCTAAAGAACTTATCAAACTCAACACCCAAAAAACAAATAATCCAGTGAGGAAGTCGGCAAAAGACATGAATAGACACTTCTCCAAAGAAGACATCCAGATGGCCATCCGACACATGAAAAAATGCTCAGCATCACTCATCATCAGGGAAATACAAATCAAAACCACAATGAGATACCACCTTACACCTGTCAGAATAGCTAACATAACAAATCAAACAACAACAGATGTTGGTGAGGATATGGAGAAAGAGGATCTCTTTTGCATTGTTGGTGGGAAGGCCGGTTTATATCTGCCTGTGTTTTGTTAATCCTAAAAATTTAGAATTTTCTAAAAATTTCATAAGCAAATTCCAAACTCTGTAATTGAAATCATCAACAGAGATGGTGAATGGAAACCATCTTTAAAAAAAAGTATCCTTTCCTATGAAGAACATTGTTAACTATCTAGTTAATACTAGATCATCTTTAGATAAGACACTTGGTTTCAGCATTTATGCAAATAAAAGGACTACAGTTAAGAGCACTTTTTCTAACTTGGTTTTAAAAGTATGTCTAATTTATCAATTATATATTGTATACTCATTGAAGATCTAGGTATAATGCACTGAAGATTAACGTTTAATCAATGAGTCACTTGCAAGAGTTGGCCCAAACGCCATTTGAAATTAGACAATATCTGAGAAGAGATTAATCAGTCTTGTTCAGATACAGATCAACATTAAGGACCAATGAAAGCTACAATAAACCCGTTTGACAGAGAAGGAAGAATCTACTCTTGTTGATTTAAATGTGAAGTGAACTTTAATAAGTATAAACATAGACATTCATAAAATTGATTAATTGATAGAGGTATATTCTATACAATATTATACACTAAATAATGCTCAACAATGGCTTCATCTTTTTGTGTTATTCTTTTTCTTGATGTGTCAAAGCACTGTGAACCAACTCCTAACAAAAAAGTGACTTCTCACACACACAAAAAAGCTTAAAATGTACCTGCCACCACTGAGGTGAGAACAAGCAGATCACCATAGAGAGGATGCAGCCACCAAAGGGAATGTGTGGAATGGGCAGAGGCAACATTGTGCAAAGCACATTAAAGAAATATGCTCTGATTTTTTCAAGAAATCAGGTGACAAAGATGCCATCCTCAAAGACTATATGTTGAAGAAATACTTAGGACAGTAGTAAGAATTCAGTAATAAATGCCAGAAGCAAAATTTAGACATATCAGTATGTGTGATCAGAATACACATTATGTATTCTGTGACCAATACAGAATAAAGTATAACATTGATAGGATTCATACTATGGGACATACTAGACTCTGTTCTTAGCCATACTGCTACCAGTGAGTTCTCATCAATTCCTTTGAAAAAGGGAACAGGCATTGAAAATCTAATACCCATCATATGTGATTAACAAAACTAAGATAATGAAATTCCATTTGGTTTATAACATGTCACCCTTTTACCCAACACTTAGTATCATTTGAACATGATGATTTACTCCAGTGGAAAGAAGTAAAGAAAACATTAACTGAGCTTTTTAGAAGATGTGGTGCTAGAAAGAGGTTACTTCCATTACTTATGAAATGATTAAATTTTGAGAATTTAACATAAGTGCCTCATGGAAAATATTTCCACTCCCAGGGATGAGCCGTGGTCGGTTCGAGAGTGGGCATGTGACCTAAAAAGTTGCAATCTCAGTAAATCTCAGAACTCTTCCTTCAAATGCTGGGATAAAGCCCTTTTCTCTCTCTTTAAACCTTGTAGTATGTAAAGAAATTCTAAGGACAATGACATTTATTTCTCCACCCCCCCACCCACCCACCAGAACATTTTCATAGCTTGAGATTGGGTCCAACACACAGAGGAAAGTAAACCTCAGGAAACGACAGGAAGCTCCTGGATTGAGCTAGCTCTGAAGCCAACCTATGACGGATTTACAGCTACACCCAGCCACTACATTTCCTATTTTTAAGCCATTTACCATAAGGTGTTCTTATTCTTCCAACCAATGGCAGTCTGAATGATATAGTCCTATGGATAAAGTAAAAGCTTTGTAGCTTTGCTGCCGTCTTCCTATGCTTTGTGACTAGTCAGTCACCTTTTGATAGTTACCCTTTTATCCAGCTATAAAATACCACTGGAAGTTCCCTGACCACATCATGCTATGTTGGATCTCTGCATCTTTGTATGTGTTTGTTCCTCTCCTAGGAATGTCCCTGTCCCCTTTCTTGGCCTATCTAATTCTATTCATTCTCCAACATTTTTCCCGCTATGTGATGTCCCTAAGAGTTTCTGGACCATCTCCTACCTGACTTAGATGCCCTTTCTATGTCTATCCGTGGCTTATTTTTACCATGGTACTTATCTTGTGTTAAAATTTTTCGGGGCACCTGGGTGGCTCAGTCGGTTAAGCGGCCCACTTTGGCTCAGGTCATGATCTCGCGGTCTGTGAGTTCGAGCCCCGCGTCGGGCTCTGTGCTGACAGCTCAGAGCCTGGAACCTGTTTCGGATTCTGTGTCTCCCTCTCTCTGACCCTCCCCCGTTCATGCTCTGTCTCTCTCTGTCTCAAAAATAAATAAACGTTAAAAAAAATTTTTTTTTTAAATTAAAAATTTTTCTTCCAACCTGGTCGAAAAACTTCCCACAAGGAAGACTCATGTGTTATTTGGTTTTTTTTTTCTTATTCTTTTTCTTTTTTGTTGTTTTTACCATTACTACCTAAACTAATACTTGATGTTCAAATGTTTGCTGAATTAATAAATGTGTCAGATAATTAAAAAAAAAAAGCAACAAACCTAATTCCAGCTTAGGACAAATGTTTTCCATTAATTTGGTTTGGTTTGGGTCTTTAGATAAGAGAGCAAACCTAATGGATTTTAATAATGTGTTTTTGCACTTTGATACAGTTTACTAACCATTAGTAGATAGGTAGCCAGATAAAAAACCTAATTGCAGATGAGTTACCTTCTCTGATTACTCACCATTAGTCACTAGAGACAAATAAACAAGAGAGACTGAATGAATCAGTAAAAATCTACCATTGTTAACTAGAAAACTCTGAAAGCACATGATTTGCACGGTGATGTCATGCTTATTTAGACTGAATACACAGATGTAAAATTAAAAGGAAGAATTTGAATGTTAATTATGGTAAATAGTTTTGTATTAGTTGGTATGGTAAATGGTTTGTATTAGTAGACCTTTTTATGGTTGCTAGAAGAGATTACCTGCACTAAATGTTTCCAAAGTGTTACTACTCTAGACCCCAGTCATTCTGTGACCTGGACATTTAACGACCCACATAGAGAATGTCAGTATCATTTTAGAAATGATTGGAGCTTGGAACCTATGTTCTCTTAGATGGTGACTCGCTGATGTCTTTTTGAGATAATATACACAATAGTACAAAATAGAGAAAAATTCTTAGTGAGTTTTTTTTTTAACGTGAAGCTTGCCAAATTTGTCTCTGCATATTCTAACGTTGGTTTTGGCATGTTTGTTATCATTCATCTAAGTGTCATGGTCCTTCCTCATAGGAAACAGATGGCTCACTCACATCAAAGTAACTAAAGCAAAGTTTACTTACAAAGGGACTAATGCCCAAGGTGTGAATGGAGTTTAGGAAATGACTTGATCATGCAGGGACCTAGGCACAACTGCAGTAGAGTTCTTCCTCACCTCTCTGGACGTGGGATGGAGAGGGGAGGACTCTCCGGGAAAGATTTGCGAACAGAAGTCTACCTGGTGAAGAGAGGAATTTCTCATTGAGAGCACAGCAAGCCCTAGGTAACTTCACCAGAATGGAGCCAAAGGAACAAGTTTCCTGACATCATTCTCTTCACTACTTCCCATTTTCTGCTAGGCTCCTCTGTGGTGGGAAGTAGAAGGTATGGGTTGCTTTTGTTGTAGTATGAGTTAGCTTTTTTTCCCCCCTTAGCACCCAATATTGCCTTTGTCTGGGTGGAAAGCCTGTGTCTGCAGTGGGAGTGAACAATCTCATCATGGGTAATATCAATTTAGTCATATTCCTGCTCAAAGTCATGTTAGCTACTAATGTTATTCTTCCTATAAGAAATTCATGGGAAAAGAGAAGAAAAAATTAAAGAGTACTATAAGTCACAGCTTCTAAATTCTTTGTGGCCAGCCACTAGCATAAATTGATGATCATAACTGCCTTCTTCCACCAACCATGTCCCTTTATCTTCTGCAAACACTTCTGCTAGCTGAGGGTTTTTAAACTGCTGAGATGACTTAAAACTTCATTCCACTTTCTGTGGACTCAGTCCTGGCTGTGCTGGGTTCCAACTCTGTGGGCTGGTGGGTGAGAGTCTGAAGAGTCAATATTTGCTCTTGAGTTGAGGGAGGTTCAAGAGAATTTAGAGATTCTAGTTCTCAACTTCATCTGTGTCTACTCATATGTCCCATCCTATGGAGGTAAGTCTCCACTGTTTACTGATAATTGCCTTTCCCTTAGTATATTAAGGGATCTGGCAGGTCCAGTTTACAATTAGTGCTATGACTCTGCAACCTTCACAATCATACCCTAAGCTTGGTTATCAGCTGTGTCTTTCTAAGTCACTCAGGAAACCTATGACTCAGCACATTCGTAATTACATGTTCATAGCCTGAAGCCTCTTTTTCCCTATTTGTATCCTCTAGGACTATAAGAAGAAGCTAAGTGATTCTAAAATCTTAAGTATCAGAGCAGCTAAATGCCACAGCCACTTGATCTCTGCCAACTTATCATCCCATGAAACCATAGTGATGACCTGAATATTTGAATACAAGTTGCTGAAAATTACCCCCATCTGATTCCACACACCTCCAACAAAGAGGTTTTCCCTGCACTCCTCACATATATGGCATACCAACCCTAGAATTCCCTTCAAGGCTCCTGTTTCCTGGGGCCACCTCTGGTGCCAACTAATGTATCAGCCAAGGCTCCTCCAGAAAAGAGATCATTGGATGAGCATCTATTTACAGCGTGACATATTATGAACGTTTGAGTGGAGTGGAAATTGGTCACCACAGATAGGCCAGGAGTGGGGGCTGGAAGCAGTGAAGTATTACCACTCTTAAACCCAAAGGGCTGAGGAAAGGAGAGATTAACAGAACCTGGAAGAAATAAAGTCATCCAGAAGCTAGAGTACACCAAATCTCTACTGATGTAGTTGGTGCAGGCCCACTTTTGAGGCAGAGGGAAGATGAAAAAGAAGGGAATGGGTCTGGATGGTCACATGTAGATATGTGACACATGGTATTTCTTTGCTTTCTCTCTGCAAAATCACTTTCCTATCCTCCTTCTAAATGATGTGATCTCATCTTTCCTTGAACTATATGGTTTAATTAATCTATTGTTTCCAATTTCCCATTTTGTGCATATTTCTATGACAGTATATTAAAACCCACCCTAATTTTTGTGTTTCCTAAAATGTGCTCTTATATTTACATATCCTTTCTCATACCCTTACATATGTACATATGAATATACACATCATTTATTTCTCCCATTTGGATGCAACCAAGTGATCATATATAGTGTGTCATTTGGATCATGCGATAGATGGGTGCACAGTTGATGCTGTACATATATTAATGAGTTCTTGAGTTTAAAAGGTGAGAATTAATAACTGTACTTGGAATTGCATATAGTTCTAAAGATTATATCTTTTCCTTCCCTCTCCCCACATCACACAAGCATTCTTTCTTTGATTTAAAACATTTTTTCAACTTATTTCATCATCTGGAAGAAATGCTGTCTTTGAAAATGAAATTTATGAAAGCATAGCTTTCAAAAAGTGGCAAGAGATATTTTTAATCTTAAGGAGCTCATGGTGGGTTTTTTTTCATCTTGTTTCAGTAATGAATTCTGATTTTCTTAATTAGACTTAGAGATTTTTTAAAAACTCCCATTTCATTACCTCAAATTTTTATTTGAAAGAAAGTGGGCTTATCTAAATAATTCCCTCAAAGAAAGATCATAACAGACCACAACTAAATTATTTAAAAACGAAGGATATATATTGGCCATCTTGATGTCTAGTTCCAGATAATTTTACCTCTGAATATTTTAAGTGTAACAATAATAAAATATATGGTAAATACCTTAAAATAGCATTTTGAAAAGATTATTTTATATTTGTAAAATGTTACTGATATGTAGGTGTTAGGAAAAAATTCATAGTAATGGTGTTCTAAGTCCATTTTTATTTATAACAACTTAAGACAGATAGCAATGATTTTATCATGGTTTCCAGACCCATAAATCACCATCATTTACTTCCATCCTTGTTTAAAATTTGTTTTCCAAGGACCTAAATTTAATCCATAGATAGACCAATAATAGTAGTATCTATTTAACTTTACCATGTGAAAAGCAGAATAAGAAGAGCACATTCTTGACAATGAGATAACTTACTTCAAGTCATATCCCATGTCTATGAGAAAGAAATAAATAGGAACTTAGAAATTGTGGTTCTGGATTCTCTACTGTGGCCATTTAGACTCCCATATTTCCATTTTATACTTTAGTGGGATATCTTCACAGTTCTAATCAGTCCTTTTTGTTGGCTCAGCAGTTAAAGGAGACTTGCCCTCTGTATATTACTTAGGTTTTGTGAAGCATGATTTAAATAATGCTGGTTTCAAATCTACATATATATGTAGGTGGATGGGTTTCTGCCATTCTATACAAGCTGAAATAAATATTAAGGAATATATAAAAATTTAAGTTATCTCCTCTTTCCAGTTTTGAGAGATGATGGCAGATGGGTAGATTGACTTTATTTTTCCTAATTAAAAAAAGAAAGAAAAATCTTACTTTTAACATGTTGGTACCTAAATTATCAATATGGGACCCACAGATAGCTTTAGAACCAAATATTTTTCTGTCTGGATAAAAACAAGATTGTCACAAGCCTCTATAGATACAAAGATGATTTTTCAAACTCTCAGCATAAAGCTTGGCTTCCGATAATTTTAAGTAATAAGAACATATCTGATGTTAAAATAACACTAAATATGAGTTGGAATTTATTAGTGACAGAGCATTTTAATGATGGATCTGGACAGGAAATGGTCATTTAAAATGTAATCATATGCTTTTAATTGTGATGTAGTAACCTACTGTATGCTGAAAGGCAATGTGACCAACTAAAGGAGATTGAGCAATAAAGAAATGGAAAAAGAATTAATAGCAGACAGGAAAGTTTGGAACCTTTTTGAGGATTCTTAGGAGAAAACATCTTTTAACCTGTTTTGTACTCTTAACCTGGAGGAACACTGATAGAAATCCAATGAAATAAAAATGTGGCAGAAATGGTTCCAGAAGCGATGAAAAAGAGCCAGGATGTAAGACAATGGCTTTGCCTGCCATGCTGGCCCAAAGGTAGGTCCAGAAAAGAGGCCTCGCATTCCAAAGGTCCTCTCTTGACTCCCAGACTCATACTTTTTCCACTGCACCATGCGTGTCCAGTAAGCGTTGCCTAAGAAAACATTGGCTGAAAGGCCAATTTGGATTAGAAATTGGTTTGTCTGAAGCTAAAGTTCACAGGTTTTACCACATTATTCTCCAGCTCAAAAATCCTACAGTGGCCTTCCTTTTAAATATGCTGTGTTAACAAAGTACATCATTCTCTTGGCATTCCATTTAGACTTGCTCGGTCTTGCCAGTTTCATCCCCCACTACTTCCCTACAGGAAAGCTCTGCTACATCCGAATTAGTCCACGGCTTAGCATTTGTTCTCTACCACCTCTCTGCATGTTCATTCCTCCCACTGGAACCCCACTTCTTTGTCCTTTCTTCATTTCATTCCTACACAATATGCAATACTGGGGTCAAAAACCCATCTATTTGTACATGTTCCCTGAAGAGACCAACTGACCCCTAGCTCTCATTTCCATTTCTGGACACCTACAGTACACATTCTCAAGACCACTTATTTAGCCTTTATCAGATTCTACTTAGTGTTCTGTGCTGTCTCTCCTGGAAAAGCTCTATCATGTTGCAAAACCCCAGATCATACCACAGTGCCTCCATCATAAGGGATTAAATAAATAATTTCTCATAAAGCGTCATCTGTAACATAAGCACTTTGTATATGGCTTCTAGGGGTTTTCATTTATTTTATCTTATCTCTCACCATGAAGTTTTAAATAAACAAGCTTTCATATTCTCAGACTATAATATTTACAGAGAGTTTCCACATATAATATCTTATTTCACAATATCCTTGGAGGAAGGCCTGGCTGGTATTATGATCTTTATTTTACAGATGAAGAAGCTGAACCAGGGAATCATGAGATTTGCCCAAGGTCACACCGACTGAAGGGAAGCAAAGAATTTTGAATATTTTTTTCTCATTTGCTAATGTTCATTTTGCTGAATAGCTTTTTTTCCCGTACCTGATAATTTTACTTTTTTGGTTTTAAACATTATGATTTGGAATTTGGATAAATCATTAAAATGATAGAAAAAATACTAAGAGATCACAGAGATGCAAAGGTAACAAACATAATAAAAGTATATGATTAGCATTTTAAGACACTTGGCAATTGATGTAAAACAGGAAAGGGAATGAGAGAATGCTTACTGTTGAACTCAATCATGAATACTAAACAATTATGACGTATAGAACAGTGAGATGAAAGTCTAGGAGCAATTATTTTGACTTAAGTATGTCTGGAGTTTTTTTCCTGAATTTAAATCATGTACTGCAAGGTGAAAAGAAATATACAAGCCCATTAAAAACTAAAAGAGTATATATTCACAAGTTATGGATTCCATTGATTAACTTGTTGTAGTGTTGAATTGCTAACATTTCTTAAATGAAAACCATGAGTCAGGCGTTGTCTTGAGTACTTTTCATGGATTATCCACTGTTCCTCATCACAGCACTCGGAGGTATTATCCTGATACTTCAGGGAAACTGAGGTAAAGTGCAGGTGATGATACAGGTGAGATATTCAACATATGCTGCTAACCCCTAAGCCCAACCTAAATTTTGTATAATCACCCTAGTAATCAGGAAAATCTGAACCCAATTATTCTAATCCATTTTAGGTTAAAGCAAATATATTTGAGCTGCATCATGCTTCTTAATTGTTCGTTTGTTTAAAAAAAATAAAATTTCTTGTGCTTTTGCTAGAACTGCATGCAACTTCAATGACGTAACATTTCCCTAGAGAAGTTAAATGTCAAGTTTGGGACAAAATAGTCTGCAGCACAAGTTCCTCTGTGCTTTGCAGCGTCTGCACATCTGTTGGCTGCCACATATGTAAGAAATGAACACATGTGGCTCAGTTAGGATTGCCAAATGTCTCTGATTGTGAAAGGCGACATTTGCTTTAGAAGGACATCTAGGTCTCAGTGGTCCCCAGCCTTGTTGAACTTAACCACAAATGCATTAACATTTTTCAGGAAATGTAACCCAGTTTTTTTTTTAAATTTTTTTTTAATCTTTACTTACTTTTGAGAGAGAGACAAAGGGTGAGCAGGGGAGGAGCAGAGACAGAAGGAGACACAGAATCCGAAGCAGGCTCCAGGCGCTGAGCCGTCAGCACAGAGCCGGACGCGGAGCTCCAACTCGCGAACCTTGAGATCATGACCTGAGCTGAAGTCGGACGTGCAACCAACTGAGCCACCCAGGCGGCCCCCAGTTTTTCCCCTTAAAAAAGTGGTTGTCACCCTTGCAGATTATCCATCTTTACACGTGTTTGTGTTTGTGTTTGTGACCTCCCTTGCAGTACTGGCAATAAACAGTAAGAACTAGCAAATTGTCATTGTCACAAAGACGTAGGTGTGAACTTCAATCCTTCCTTTACTGTGTGGTATACGGTTTTGACTGAACTTCTCTGAACTTCACTTCCCTCACCTGTAAAATATTGTGCCTAATTCATAGGATGTGGATGAGGATAAAATAAAGTAATAGGTAGAAAATCTAGGGATCATGGTTAACACATGCTCCATAAATATTTACCCAACCAGTAATTGGTAATAATACCAATAATTATTCAACCAAGAAAATGCAGGGCACAAATATAGAAAATGGATTTTTTAGGCAGACAAATACAAATATATCAATATAGTTGTTGGAGATTATAAAATCATAGACGTTTTGTTTTTCCTTTTTCATTCTTATTTTTTTTGTCTTCCAGAAATTTTATTTAAAAATAAAATAGGATTTTGCCATGATCAAAGGCTAAGGAAAGACATCATATTACTGGCAGTAGCAAGAAATCTCAGCACACAGAGGCTGACATCAATATTCATCTCAGTTCATTCAGAAATCAGACATAGTCTCTTGAAGTTTTATATTGAATTCATTTTAGCAATCAATTTTATTTACTCCAGTTAGTTTTGTGAACATGCTTCCAAAGGCCCAGCCACTTAAAGTCTCCTAGACTAAATTTTCAGGGGTAATGAAGTTGAGGAAAAAAATTAGTTAAGTATAAAGGACATGAGAAGTTAAGTTGGACAGTGACAACACTGAACTTGGAAAGATGCTTCTACCATAGACCAAGGAAACTCTGAGGTTGTAATTTTAAACAGGGAGTCCAAACCTTTTGGTAAGTAGTGGTCTAGGATGAAGAAGACTATTTTACCTGGCAGCACCCATGTGCGGGATTTGTCAGTCTAGCTGGCAACACTTTCTTTTCCTATAATTGGTAACCTTCTTTCAGAAGAATCTGGCCTTTCAGCAGGAAATCCACTCATCGCACCTGCTGTAGCACCCTGTGAATACCAGCTATTCTTGGCATGAATTTTACTATAATATGATTAAAACGACTCTTACATAGATGGTCTTTTTAAGGATGTACCTAGAATAAGGTAATGAGCTGGAAAATATGAATAAAGTACAGTTCTAAGCCAGGTGAGCCCCCCCGAGGAAAGGAATTTTATGAAATGGGACACTCTGAACCATATGAAGGCATCCTTTTTTTTTTTCAATGTTTGTTTACTTTTGAGAGACAGAGAGAGACAGAGTATGAGCAGGGGATGGGCAGAGAGGGAGACACAGAATCTGAAATAAGCTCCAGGCTCTGAGCTGTCCACACAGAGCCTGACAAGGGCTCGAACTTGTGAACAGCGAGATCATGACCAGAGCCGAAGTCAGACACCTAACCGACTGAGCCACCCAGGTGCCCCTAAGGCATCCTCTTTTATAATTAGTCCAGTGCAATATATTGAATATTAGTAAGTGCTTAAAAATTCTTCATTGGTGTAATCATTGATTCTGGCATAACCCAGGCTCATGTAGGTCAAGTCCATGTGAGTCAGCTCTTCCCACAAAACCCCTAAAGAGCTGACAATTGTAGTTATAGATGTTTAAAACTAAGGTTTAAGGAGATAAGAGGTTTAGCAAATGTGCTAAGCTAGCAGTGAATCCACACAAAAAAGTGCGTGTTAAATTGCACTAAATTAAATGATAAACCAAAGTCACCTATTGTTTTCGTCCTTTTCCCCTTGTCCTTTCCATTTTAAATCTGCCATTTATTAACTTTGTAACCCAGCAGAGCTGGAAGCTGAACTTTTTGGACTAATGCTTTCAGTGGTAATTCCAGTTAGCAAAAGTCAAGGCAGCTCTCCTTGCACTGCTTCTCATACTTCCCTATGTCTCAGTGATTGTTATGGTTACCAGTGCTTTCTCTACAGGCAGTAGCAGCTGTGACAGTCATTTCCCGGTAGAACTTTCTATACATCTAGTGCCCTTTAAAATCCTCAATTTGGCCCTCGGTCCCTTTGAAGCTGGAATGCTCAGTGTGGCTATCCCTATAGGGCAGTTTATAACATTCATTACATTCTCTAATCATTCCCTGAAAACCTATAATATTATAAGTACTTCAGATACAGCAGTGAATACACCAGATGGGATCTCTGTGACAGGGAGCATACAGTGATAGTGGTATAAGGAGAGGGACTTGCCCTGTGACGTTCTCTAAATAACCATGTTCAGCATTCCCCCTAGTAGCCTCTGAAGTTGACCTGTATATCATGTTCTCTTTGGAGGCTTTTGCAGTCTGAAAGCTCATTATACCACCCTGGATTCCATGTTCCCTTAGAGGGGCTGCTGTGACAGCTAATGTTGCCAGGATGTTCAAGCCTCAGAGTGTTCCAGTGTAAAGTCATTCACTCTCTGCTAGGCAGGTCCAAACTCCACCAAGCACCACAAGGGGAGGTGGTGATTCCTCTTCATGTACCTCAGGACACATAGCACATGTAGAAAAAAAGTGCTGATGGGTCTTTGGTTTTCCTTTAGTTTTCCAAGATGCTTGTACAAAATGAACTTCATGGCTTTTCAAAACCGATGAGCACTTAACCTGTGTTTCAGTCTTCTCCATGAGTCCTACCCAGTGTCATTGAAAAATAAAGAATCTTGGGGCTCCTGGGTGGCTCAGTCGGTTGAGTGTCCAGCTTTGGATCAGGCTATGATCACACGGTTCATGGGTTCAAGCCCCACATCGGGCTCTGTGCTGACAGCTCAGAGCCTGGAGCCTGCTTCAGATTCTGTGTCTCCCTCTCTCTCTGCCCCTCCCTTGCTCATATGCTCTCTCTCCATCTCTCAAAAATAAGTAAACATTTTTGAAAATTGAAAAAATAAAATAGAGAATCTTAAAAGAAGTAATTCACTAATTTTTCTGTCTATTGGTTGGCAATTTACATTTTTGAGCACAGATAGGCAAATAATATGGAGAATGAATGTTATACAACTCCCTGTGATTCAATTCTATTTCAGTGGGTTTACTGTAGATTCTATAATTTAAACTCAGATTATTGGGTCTAAGTGTGCTATTATCAATAGTCTCCACATAAACAAAATTGATACATTATTATTGTTGTCATATTCCTGTCTTCTGCTAAACTTTTTATAATTTATAAAAGTAATTTGCATATTCAGAAGCAAACACATAAATCAAAATATGTATTAAAACAATTCTTCATGGATTACCAAAATAATTTCCTTCATATTATATTGTATATCACTGATTATCATTCTAGTTTTGTTTGTTTGCAATATATAGTTCTATCATTTAACATACATTGTTTATTTTACAGAAGGTGATAAATAGATGGATAGATAGAAAGATAGTTGATGATAGATAGATGATAGGTAGATAGATAGATGATAGAATTATTGGTACACACATAAGGCTACATTCTGTAGAGCATATTTATGTATATCATTTTCTAAAGTAATAATTCCAAGAAAGACATCCTGACTAAGTATGGGAGCCTACATTATGCTAACATCAAGAAGCAATAAAATAAAACTTTCCAAAGCTTTTAGCTTTGGAACTCTGAATGTGGTCAACTAAAAATTATTTCCTGTTTCCAAAAAGTTTTTTTCAACAGAAAATCCTCTCTCTGGAAATATCAGATGTCCTCATAGTTATTTGATATTACTGCCCAGAAGAATCTGGGAGAAAAAGAAAAGAAAGAAATTGGGAAAAGCTAACAGAGCACAGGAAACCCCTCTTGAAATTTCAAAGGCAGTGAAATGTGGAATAAGTTAGCTATGCCAAGAAATTTTTATATAGAAAGCCTAAAGAACTGAGTAAAGGAAAAGAATATTCATATGAAGAACCATATAGTCATTATGCATACCGCTTCATATTATATAAATTAAACCAAAAAAAGAGAAGAGAAATCAATTAAAACCACTTACAAGAGACATTTAGGAAATATTTAGTACATATAAATGGATGAATAATTAGAAGGAAAATGGAACTATCGAGTAGCCACACAAATATGTTTCTAAAATGCTACAGCTGTTACTGTTGCAGCTTTTCCTAATATTTTTATACCAAAGTTAGTTGTATTAGGGTTCTCCAGAGAAACAGAACCAATAGGGTCTATAAAGGTTCAAAACACGAGGTTTATTATGAAGAATGGGCTCACATTGTGAAGGCTGAGAAGTCCCAGGATCTGCCACCTGCAAGCTGGAGACTCAAGAAAGCCAGGAATGTGATTCAGTCTGAGTCTAAAGTCCTGAGACCTAGAGGAGACAATGGTGTAAATCCCAGTTAGAAGGTAGGAGAAGACATGAGATATACCAGCTTAACATGAGGCAGGTAAAAAAGAGAGTGTGAATTCTCCTTTCTTCACTTTTTGCTCTATTCACACTGGGGAGGGCCATCTATTTTACTGAGTCCACTGGTTCAAATACAAATCTCATCCAGAGACACCTTCCCAAATACACCCAGAAATAATGTTTAATCTGTATACCCTGTGGCCAGTCAAGTTAACATATAAAATTAACCATCACAGTAGTTAATGGTTGTTAATATTTGCCAAAGGAAAAGATAGTAGATGATTTTTGAGAAGAAAAATTTTTATGACATTTCATGACAACCTCACAATCCAAAATGAAGCAGAAGAAATTGTATCACCTTGTTTTGGGCCAACAATGGATGTTTTAGCACACTTAATAGCAATCTTGCTGAAAATTAAAATATATTAGAACTCTTGTTCTTTTCAAACTAATACTAGGTTTCAAATTATTTCAAAATAATAATAATAACTATAAGAAAGAGTGGTTAGTGATTTGGAAAGAAAAAATAGTATTTATAGGTAAATTATGAGTGGATACATTAATACTTTCTGGGTATCTTGTATCCCTCCTAAGATAAAAACATAAATTGAGGGGCACTCGGGGCTCAGTTTGTTAAGCTTCCAACCTTGGCTCATGCTATGATCTCGTGATCTGTGAGTTCTAGCCCCATATTGGGCTCTGTGTTGACAGCTCAGAGCCTGGAGCCTACTTCAAATTCTGTGTCTCCCTCTCTCTCTGCCCTTGCCTACTCACACTCTGTCTCTCATTCAAAAATAAATAAACATTAAAAATATTTTTAAAAAACATAAATTGAGACATTGTCTAAGAAACAGGAGTTAACCAATACTATTATATATGTCAATGTAAAGCACTGTGTAGGGTATGTGGTACATTGTAGTTGTTCAATAGAGTTTGGAGTCTGGACTCTGAGATGGAGTTTGAACTCTGTCCAAAGACTATTCAATACTGTATCATATATTTAAAAGTTGCTAGTAGAGTGGATCTTAAAAGTTCTCATCATAATGAAAAATAACTATACGTGAGATGATGGATATTAACATAATGGGGTAATCATTTCACAATGCATACATATATATTTTTCCTTTGTATGAAAACTTTTAATGAATTATGAGCCTTTAGCCATTATAGACTTTAAGCCTATCTCAAGTGTGACAGGAGACCATAGTATGAATAAGAAATAGTAATGTTTGCTCACACATCTGTTAAGAGTCAAAGAGAACCCTCCAGTTTCCCAAGTCAACAAAGTAAATTCAATTACACATTTCTCTTTCCTGATCATAGTTTCAGTTGCAATACCACAAATACTACTTTGCCTTTATATGATGTTGTATACCTAAAACTTATGTTATATGTCAATGATACCTCAATAAAACTGGAAATTCTTGTGGAATGGTGAAAAAAGCTAGTCAATGCTTTGCTAACAGTTTACACATAATTTACATATTTACCTGCTTTTTTTCAACATATTATTTAAGAAGAATTTTATTTTGGAAAAGAAGTGTGAAAAAGAATAGTGAGTATCTCCTTGCTGTACTCTACCTTAAACTATATAATTTTAATAATTTAAAAATTCCATAACTGGTACCACAATAAAAGTAAATTAGTGTAATATACAAGAAAACCAGAAGTAACCAAGTATATGTGAAAACCTCATGTATGATAGAGGTGCAATTTCAAATGATTAAGAAAGGAAATTTTATTTGGCAAGTGAGCTAGCCAACCACTTGAGAAAAAAAAGATCCTTACTTTATACCATGCAGCAAAAAAAATTACAAATATACCAAAATCTCCATACAAAAAATTGAAATGGTAAAATACCACAAGAAATATAATGTCTATGTGATTTTTAGGTGAGACGTAGTATTTTAAATCATAAGTAATATATTTATGAAAAATTAGCCATACTTTCCAAAACAAACACAAATTTAGTGAGAAGAGTAGCATTGTTTTACATTTTTGCAAATCTCTTTAATGTCTTGCTTAATAGAAAACATCTGGATTCTCATATCTGCCTCTGCATTCATCTCTGGTGATATCATATGTCATGTAGCTTCTGGAAAACTCCACTGTAAACTTGTGAAGGAATAAAAGTGAAAAGGCAGATATATCTTAGTATTATTATGAAAATAGTTTTGACCTTTTAGGCCTCTGGAAAGGGTCTCTGTGACACTGAAGGGACTCTGAATCATACTTTGGGAACCACTGTTATAGGGTGATATTAATTTTTAAATTGATTATATCTCTAAGGGATAATTTCATTTGCACTACTATGGAAAAGATTCTGCATTCCCTATGGTCTCTTGTAAGTTATCAGTTTCCTACCCCTATGTAGTTGCAAAACAGCCTAGGCAATCAAAGATGTACATGCTCTTAAAAAACTGGATAATCCCCTAATAGGTCTAAAAGGACACCTATGATCCTACTTTTCTTCTGCCCATTTCTCAATCTATCCTCCCCCTGAACACCCTGCATCACTAGCCTTTGCTTCATTAAACATGCTTATATGCAAAATTCATGAGTTAGGGAAATTTCTGGATGGTAATAAAATAAAAAGTAAGGAAAATTGAACTGCTTCCAATGTAGTCAATGCAGCTACTCCTTTATACTCCCACACTTAGGTGTTCACAAAATTCCTTCCTTCTCAATCCTTTTCTTCATCTTCCTATTTTAGTCCTTTACCCCTTGTTTTGGAAATCTTACCACTTTGCTCAGCAAACAGAAATTTCTCTTTTTGGTATTTTTATATTCAGCATCTCTGACTTTGGTCAAACATTTATTAGAATCTCTTGTTCAGAAAATAGAGATTCATTCTCATTACATGATTAAAAGTATATATGATTGTTTCAGTTCTGGTTAAGTACATTCTCCAGTAGAAAACATGGCTTCTTTTCATACTAGATCATCTATCTAGTAGGTAATGCTTATCAAGATGGGCACTAAGATTACAAAACCAAATCGGAAATACATGCATTCATACATATATGTGTGTATGTGTGTGTGAAAAATGAAGGGCTATTTTTAAATATTTTATCTTTACTTTGGGCTGCTTTTTTTTTTTTATAACTTTAGGATCCACTATAAATATTAAGAGGCATTTGACCCTTTCATGCCCCAACTAAGTGTGGTATCATTCCAAAGACATCTTTCTAAACATAAGTGGCTTAGCCTTAGTTTCCTTTAAGAAGTAGCAGCTCCAATAAAATTCATGATTTACCCTCTAACAGTATGTGCTTGAAAAGGGAGAAAACATAGTGGAGAACACTCCAGTTTATATATGATACATGCACAAAACTTACACCAACAATACGGGCAAGAGTAAGATTGAACAGTCCAGACATTTGAAAATTTAATAACATTATATGACTTTTTCTTTTGGCTTTTATTATGGTAGGCAGGATAAGTCATGGCCTATTCTCACTGCCAGTAATCCTACGAAATTATTTCTTTTTAAATTTATTTATTTATTTTGAGAGAGGGGATGGGGAGGGGCAGAGAGAGGGAGAGAGCAAGAATCTCAAGCAACACGGAGTACAACACGGGGCTTGAACTCACGAACTGTGAGGTCATGATCTGAGCCAAAACCAAGAGCTGATGCTTAACTGACTGAGCCACCCAGGCACTCCAATCCTAAGAAGAGGAAGCTATTAATCCTAAATATGACTTTGGGATTATAGGAGCTCATTCTTCCTTTATAATCTCAGTATAAAACTAGAGTCATGAGGATGTCCAAGTGTGATTTTAGAGGCAGGAAATGAGCTAACTTTGACCACAAGAAGCAGACTTTAGTGTGTTTTACCATAAAATCCCTTCTCTTCTTCCTCTTTCTGTTCTTCCTTTTCCTCTTTCTCCTCCACCTCCTCCTCCTCCTCCTCCTCCAGCTTCTCCTCCTCTACCTCCTTCTTCTCTTCTTCTCTCTTCTTCTCCTTCTGTTTCATGAATAGTGGCAGAAATGGCACCAATATTAAGCTTTAGTCTAAATAAGAATTGGCAAATTCTGACCTATGAATCAAATCTGACTCTCTGCTTTTGTACAGCCCATGAGCTAAGAATAGTTTTAATATTTTTAAATGGTTGAGATTAACTCAAAAGAATAATATTTCATGACACATGAAATTCAAATTCCAGTATTCATAAATAATGTAATACTGGAACATAGCCACATTTATTTGTTTATGTACTATATATTGTTGCTTTCATGCTATATTGGCAACGTTAAATTGTCACAACAGAGACCTTACATGACACCCTCATCACTTTACATTCCTGCTCAGCACACTGAATCACAATGATGTAATTATGACTCAACAGGATTTCAAGTGCCATACATATTGCTGTACCACAACATGATTTTTATAAATTACCAGTGTGTACCTATCATGTCAACACAAGAGAAAAAGAGAAAATTAGACTTTGAAAGTTATGCTTTTAAGGTACAGTGGAGTGTGGGTTATTTATTATTGAATTAGATAGTGAATGATGGTGTTTCCTATGTAGTGACACTATAGCTATGCTAAAAGACTACAATTTACATCAACATTACCAAAGTAAGCATTCTAGACAATATTTCCAACTCAAAGAAAAGCATGATCAGACAAATTAAAATTTTAATGTGGAATATCTTTAAAAATAAGAAAATAAAATGAGACTACAACCAAAGTAAGTATTCAGTTTGCTCACTTGTTAGTCAAGCAGGAAAGACACTTACAAATGGTGAATTAATTAGATCATGTTTGATTGATTGCGGCAGTTGAGGAAATGTATCTAGAGAAATGAACCTGTTTAAGCTAACTTTTAGTGAGAATATCCTTTAAAGAGTTGAGGATATAGGAAGCAACTTCGATAGTCAATTAAAAATGAAAGAAATGGGAATGCAAGCTGGTGCAGCCACTCTGGAAAACAGTATGGAGATTCCTCAAAAAACTAAAAACAGAACTACGCCAAGACCCAGCAATTGCACTACTAGGCATTTATCCAAGGGATACAGGTGTGCTGTTTCGAAGGGACACATGCACCCCCATGTTTATAGCAGCACTATCAACAATAGCCAAAGTATGGAAAGAGCCCAAATGTCCATCGATGGATGAATGGATAAAGAAGATGTGGTATACACACACACACACACACACACACACACAACCACACACACACTGGAGTATTACTCGGCAATCAAAAAGAATGAAATCTTGCCATTTGCAACTACATGGATGGAACTGGAGGGCATTATGCTAAGTGAAATTAGTCAGAGAAAGACAAAAATCATATGACTTCACTCATATGAGGACTTTAAGAGATAAAACAGATGAACATAAGGGAAAGGAAATAAAAGTAATATAAAAACAGGGAGGGGGATGTGGGAGGCTCTCATAAATATGGAGAAAAAACTGAGGGTTACGGAAGGGGTTGTGGGGGGGGATGGGCTAAATGGGTAAGGGGCACTAAGGAATCTACTGCTGAAATCATTGTTGCACTCTATGCTAACTAATTTGGATATAAATTTAAAAAATAAAAAAACAAGTTAAAATTAAAAAAATTTTAAAAATGATTTTTAGTGGTTTTCCTTGGTTCTTGAAGAGTTAACAGATATCACCAATACTCGGTTGTTATTTATTTGAATTGAATCAATGCAGAGTTTGGTATGACAGAAGAATTAGAATCTGTGAACAGCCTGTGTGGGATAATTACAGAAGAGAATATTTTCTTTCCAAACTGAGAAGGCAGTACAATGTGCAATGGAATCTGCTAAAATTTCCACCTAATGGTGGAAATAAATATGTGTGGAGCAGAAAATGTCTTTGTTGAACACATTTACTAAGCTTATAAAATTTCTAAAATAAGAACTTCCCTCAATCATTATGTTTAATATTAAGTAGTTTTGGATGTTAGCTTTTGCTGTGGCCTTGATAATGTCTCTTTATCAATTAAATCTAAAATTTCAAGGCAATACAGAGTTTATATGTGACACAGACAGTAATGAAGTCATTTTGACAACCAATATTTTCTCGAATCACAAATAATTTTAAGCTGCTTATACACATCATTTGCTGGCATAAGTTAAAACAAGGCTCAAGATTTCTCTCTCCCTACAAGTTTGCAGCACGTGTATTTTCTGAGCTCATACTATATAGCTCCAGGAGCATTTTTCAGACCCTGGTGCAAGTGGACAGAAAATTTCATTATTTCAAAATACATTTAACTGTGCAATTGAAAAGCTTTCACCTACCCTTCAGTTGGAAGTGATTAATCTGAAATGTAATGACATGCTAAAAGGCAAACATCAAAAGAAGAATCTAATAGAATTTTGTTAATGTATTTCAAGTTTTAAATATGATTAAAATCATATGCTGGTGGATTGATAACAGTATTTGGCAGTACTAACTCTGTGAAAAGACATTCTGAAAGATGAAATACATAAAATCTCATTACAGATACCATTAACAGATGAATATTTGCAGTTGATTTTGACGATGGGAACACTAACTTTGAATTCCATTTAGCCAAAATGTTACGCCCCTCCCCCCCAAAACAGAATTCCATTCTTTTCATTTATAGTCCTGTATTATAAAATATCATTTTGTAGTTCTCAAAATGATTTGTCTACTCTAGTATGCAATTATTATTATTATTATTATTATTATCTCATTTCATCAATATAGAAGTGTAGAAATTTTTTCTCTTATTGTGAAAGTGCCTACATTATATCCCTAATATTTTCTCTTGGCCCACAAATTTTAAAATATTTATTATCTCGACCCTTACAGAAAAAGTTTGTTGACCTCTGTTCTAAATGAAGTAAATTTAAATTCTGTTTCCACTAGCAGAATGCAAGGGGGAATGATGACAGGAAGAAGGTACTGGAAGCCACAGAACACTGAAGTTGAGATGGTCACTATCTTGAGGACTGTAAGGAAAGAGATCGCTTCAGTCATAGCTGAGATTTTCTTCTCCCAAAAGAGAGCACAGGCTAGCATAAGAATGGATTCTCCTACAGTCAGAATTAGTCAGGGACTTTTGACAACCTTTGGCCACATGACCCTCAGGAAAGGTCCACAAGATTTTTAAACTTGCGCAAATAAAGGTAACATTATGTTATTTTCCAAAACTGCTAACACCAGGCACTGATTATGCATACATAGAAAAAATTCCGAAGGATGTCCACCAACATGTTAATATAGGTTCTGTCTGAATCAGGGATTATAGGTTATGCTACTTTTTTTCTCTTATCTAATCTTTTTCCCCCTGATTTTTCAACAGTAGATATTTTGATATTTTACTTGTCTCTTGTCTTTTTCCCCTGATGTTTCAACAGTGATTATATTTTATTTAAAAGTTCATACTTTTAAACATTACTTCATTTTAAAGATATTTCCTTATTCATTAATGTTCTGAAATCATCCTGAGAAAGGACAAATGTTTACCATTTACTTTCAGGTTACTTACAAGAAAAAAAGATTATAGTTGAAAAAAAGGAGGCTCACGAGGCTAGATATCCTTTTTTCTCTGCAAACATGCTCTTTCATTTTGTTTCTTCAAGAACACCAAGATTTTTAAAATATTAAAGTAATGCCCACTTAAAGACTAGAAAATAATGTTCTTAGGTAACTAAATATACCCACATCATCATCAAAAACAAAAGGCACTATTGTTGCCATAAGAAACATGAGATTGCTTTATCCAGAAAAAAAAAAAAAAAAAGTATGTGTGGCGCCTGGGTCGCTCAGTTGATAAGTGTCAGACTTTGGCTCAGGTCATGTTCTTACAGCTCATGGGTTCGAGTCCCGCATAGGGCTCTGTGCTGACAGCTCAGAGCCTGGAGCCTGCTTTGGATTCTGTCTCCCTCTCCTTCTCTACCTCTCCTCCAATCATGCTCTGTCTCTCTCTCTCTCAAAAATAAATAAACATTAAAAAAAATTTTTAAAGGATATGTAAGACAGTCTAGAAAAAAAGTTTTTTTTCTAGAATGGAAATTTACTTGGGTGTACATTGGTAAAAATTGTTTTATATTTTAAAAATCTCTTCCTTTTACATGATTTCAGTTTGTTCACATCCTTGAAAGTTATGAATTCCTCTTAGATTTGATTTCATGATGTGCTAAATGCCTCACATGCTAATACAGTCATATGTGTGTAACTATGAGCCTGAGAAAGCATCAGTTTCGGAAAGAAATCAGTTGATCTAGAGCCAAGGTAAATCATATTGTCATGTCCCAGGATATTGGGAAACTATCATTTTTCCTTTCAATGACTTTCTGTTTGTTTCCATAGAGTTATATATTTATAGGAAAACTTTATGTTTGCTCTAAACAGATGTTTGTGTTTGTTTACTCTGTTGACATAGGGAGCCCTTAGATTTTGGATAATTTCAATGTTAAGAGATGATATTGACCAATGTGAGTGTCATTAAAACACACTGTAGGTGCCTAATAACCAGCATGTATAAAATCACAAATTTACTTTTTCTGGAACTAAGTTCCTTGCTTCAAGTTTCCTTATTAGCTTCCAGTATTTTCAGAAAGAAATAAAAAAGATCTGGATAAAATCAGAACAGAGACTATTAAAATAGTTTTTCACTTCATTTCCCCACATCTTAGAAAAGACTTAAGACTTTATCAGACCAGTGTGAAAAGATTATGTCTCGTCTGAACATAACCAGGCCAGGAAAATAATCACTTTCTGCTTAGTACTTCTTTGCAAGTTCATAATAAAAAAGATGATATTTATCATTCTTAAGTTCTTCAAAGTTATGGAGGATAAAGGAAAACTTTTATAATAATCTCTTTAGAATAGATTCTCATGTGAAGGAAGGAGAGAATCACCACTGTTTTCTCTTTGTTAGCATACCTCTGGGAGGTACATTAGGATTAAGTCTGCTCTAATCACTAGTTATTCTCTGACAAAGGTGGGCTTTGAACTAATGAGTTCAAACGGGGAGTTTGCTCATGTATAAAAAAAAGAAAAAAACGAGATCAAGTCAAAGCTAGTCTATCACTTGTCTGGCAATCAGTTGCGGGCCTTCCATGGAAAGCTGTTTGTTTTACATACAAAATATTTGCCTTAACATATTTTATGGAAATGTAAGATGTGCATTGAAAACAGTCTGTCTGTTTTTATTTGCTTGGTTTCATAACTTTTAAAAAGTAGCTCACCTTTGGGGTACCTGGGTGGCTGAGTTGGTTAAGTGTGTGACCTTTGATCTTGGCTCAGGTCATGCTCTTCAGGTTTTTGAGTTCGAGCAGCATTGGGCTCTGCACTGGCAGCGTGGAGCCTGCTTGGGATTCTTTCTCTCTCTTTCTGCCCCTCCCCTGCTCTCCCTACCCTCTCAAAATAAGTAAATAAGCTTTTAAAAAGTAGCTCACCTTTTTAAAAAGTATAATTCTTTATCACATTTTATATCATTAACTTACAGTTATGTCTTTCCTTTTTGTTACAAGGTACAATAATAAAATCACACAGTTGTCACAGAAGCCTTTCCTGAGGATGAGAAACACATACCAAATACCATTTTGCTTATTAAATAATTTGCTCTACTTCATAAAACACCTACAGACATTTAACTTATTCAATTATTATTTCTTGTGAGGGTAACTTTTGGAATATGGAGCTTAAATAGTCATTTATGTTAAATACTAAAGTGAAGGTTATAAACCTAAAGTAGGTTTAGCTTCCAATTTTGAAATCATCCCTCTTAAAGGACTTCTAGGTCAAATTTGCCATAGTGGGAGCAGCCTTCCCCAGGTAGCATGGGACACAAGGCTATAGAAGAAATGAGTGGGGAGGAGACAGGATAGGGGGCCCAGGACAGAGGAACCCCTTTCTTAAGGTACAGTTTGCTCAGTGGAGTCAAGGAAAAGAAGGGGACAGAGCTAGTGTTCTGGATCCATGGTAGCAGAAATGTGCTTAGCAAAGCTTTCATCAAAACTGGAATTGATAAAGGCTTCTCTTTTATCTCTCCCTATATGTAATCAGTTACTAACTCCTGGTGGTCCTACCTTAAAAATTACTCTAGGACACACTGAACAAATATAAACCTGTATTAACTAATACATGGATGAAAGAATGAACAAATGAATGAATGAATGAATGAGGCACAGCAGTGAAAGGTTTTGACTTCTCTCTCTTTTTTTAAGTTTATTTATTTAGTTTTGAGACAGAGAGAGAGGGAGAGTAGGGGAGGGACAGAGAGAGAGGGAAAGAGAGGATTCCAAGCAGGCTCTGTGTTATTAGCACAGAGCCTGATGCAGGGCTCCATCTCACACCCCGTGAGATCATGACCTGAGCTGTAATCAAGAGTCAAATGCTAACTGACTGAGCCACACAGGAGCCCCAGGTTTTGACTTCTTTCAGGCGAGATGCTACATCCTAATTTCTCAGAGATGTGTCCAAACAAAACAATGTGCCAGTTGGTGGGTGGGCCTAGCGATCAGCAGGCAGTTCTGGAAAAGGGGAATGGTTTGAATCAGGCTCAGTATCAGGGCTTTCATTTGAAGAGCAGGAAGATATTTAGGAAAATTAAGACAGAAGAGAATGTTGAAACTCACAAACTAGTTAATAAACTTGATTTATCTCTGGCACAAAAAGCATTATGTCTTGCTGGTGACATGACTTCATTTTTAATGCTACCTGCTAGTGGGCTAAGCTTCCTAAAAAACTTTTTGAGCTACCAGGGCTCCTGGATCGCTCAGTGGGTTAGGCGTCTGGCTTTGGGTCAGGTCATGATCTTGTGGTCTGTGCATTTGAGCCGCGTGTTGGGCTCTGTGCTGACAGCTCAAAGCCTGGAGCCTGCTTCGGATTCTGTGTCTCCCTCTCTCTCTGTCCTTCCACTACTCATGCTTTGTCTTCTCTCTGTCCTTCCACTACTCATGTCTCTGAAAAATGAATAAACCCTTAAAAAATTAAAAAAAAAAAAACTTTTTGAGCTGCCAAGATGATCTCTGTTGGTCTGCATGTGGCCTCTAGGGGACAGAGTGGCAGGAGGTTTGGAGAAAAGAGACAGGGAACATAAGCCAGAAACCAACCAAATCAATTCAACTTCAACCACTCTTCTCCCTTTTACAGTATGTTAGGCTGTGTTTTTAAATTATTATGCCATTACTATTATTATATTTTATAATTTGTTAAGTAAGCTTCTATGAAATTTCTGTTGGCATTATAAAAGCCTTTTTCTTTTTTGTTTTGACACACAACTAATTTGTTGACCATTTGACCACACAAAAACTGATGAGTGGCTGTCCTTTTTGAGAGCTCTTGAATTATCTTTTACTCAGCTGAAAGTAAGAAGACAGAGATTTTTCCTAAAACTTCACAATATTTTCAAATGAGTTGAAAAATTAAGGGGTTTGGATAACTCAGATAGACCCCAAACATGTGAGTGCTTGTCAAATTCAAGCCCTTGTTTAGTTTTTATAGTATCAGTTACAGAAAACAGTTCAACCTCCAGGCAGGGCCTGGATTTCTTTCATATTTCTATCAGCTGGAAATATAGAAAAAGAAATGCATTCCATATGAAACACATTTTTGAAATTCAACTTATGCAGAAATAGTGTCTCAATATTTTCTATTTTAGATATCCCTAAGAAAGGTAAAGTCAGTTTTGTTGGCAGGAGAGGGACTATGGGACACCTAATCTGACATGCATAATAATGTTCATTCTGGTTTATTTCACAATGCTGTGCTTTGCTAAAACACTACTTACCTTGATTTGGGGTTTTTCATCTTTTCCTTTTCCTGGCTTGGCTTTAGCTTTTAAACTAAAAATAAAAATAAACGAAGTCAGAGAACAATTTTTACAAGCAAGTGTCTTACAAGAAATAACTGTAGTCTTATAAAGTTTTATCTTTTTTGATTTGTTGCAATCTGAGATGTAATAAAAAGTAAGGCAAGTTTTAACATCATGTCCCTTAGTTTAAATATAGTTCTTTCCTAACTACATTCATCAATGGAACTTACAAACTTTTAATTTTTAGTACACTAAGATTTTTAGTGCTGCCAACATCTGCTAAGATTCTCCTTACAAGTTTTTTAGAGGGACAGAGACCGCACAGAGGAAACTTGGCATAACTTCTAATGTTACCAAATTAGATAATGTGTGACAGAATGTTGAATTTTTCAACAAATAACGCCTCAACAGATATTAGATTTGAAGATAATCCACTGAAATATGAAGTACAATAGTCTGTATCAGGTAGAAGATATACATAAAATTTTGATTTAAAATTTTGATTTAACTTCAAATATGTTTTATACACTAAGATTTACACATACTTGGGTACTTACTATCAGATAATGGAAAACAGTACGTTGAGTTTTAATTTTTCCAAGTAAACCTGTACTCTGCAAACACTAAAGTAATGAGAACACGTTCTGTTTCCTTCAAATGTATTATATTTTTAATTTTTTTTAACGTTTATTTATTTTTGAGACAGAGAGAGAGAGCATGAACGGGGGAGGGTCAGAGAGAGGGAGACACAGAATCCGAAACAGGCTCCAGGCTCTGAGCGGTCAGCACAGAGCCTGACGCGGGGCTCGAACTCACGAACCGCGAGATCATGACCTGAGCCGAAGTCGGCCGCTTAACCGACTGCGCCACCCAGGCGCTCCTATATTTTTAAAACCAAGACTTTAGGGGCGCCTGGGTGGCGCAGTCGGTTAAGCGTCCGACTTCAGCCAGGTCACGATCTCGCGGTCCGTGAGTTCGAGCCCCGCGTCAGGCTCTGGGCTGATGGCTCGGAGCCTGGAGCCTGTTTCCGATTCTGTGTCTCCCTCTCTCTCTGCCCCTCCCCCGTTCATGCTCTGTCTCTCTCTGTCCCAAAAATAAATAAAAAACGTTGAAAAAAAATTAAAAAAAAAAAAAAACCAAGACTTTAAAAAAAAATACTCTGTTCCTCACATTAGGGGGAAAATTTATAGTCACTCTTATGTGCACAATATTAAGACAATAATATTAGAGAGGTGCCTGAGTGACTCGGTTAAATGTCCAACTTCGGCTCAGGTCATGATCTCAAAGTTTGTGAGTTTGAACCCCAAGTTGTTGGGCTTTCTGCTGACAGCTTGGAGGCTGGAGCCTGCTTCATATTCTCTGTCTGCCTTTCTCTCTCTCTTCCCCTCCCTCACTTGCTCTCTCCCTCTGTCTCTCAAAAATAAACATTTAAGAAAAAAACAATAATATTAGAAATCTCTTAACATGTTGGCCTAATGTTTAGTAATTTTCTGAAAGATTTATGAGGCATCCACTTCACAAACATTTCTGTAAATAAACTAATTTTTAAATTAAAAAAAATCTTACTTTTATACTGGGGAGAAGTTGAATGGTCTATGAAACTTGGTAGGTCTTACAAAACCAGCAGTTTCTTGGCTAAAAAACAGTATGCCACCCGAAGCCATTCCTTCCAACTGAGTCACTAACTCAGAAGCGGAACATGGCGTTTAAATGCCAGTGAGGACATACCCCTTACTTTCATGATAATGTGATCCTTATTTTTATAATACAGTATCCTTATGCTAGTGAAATTCATATCATGTTTACTTGTCACAATCTGGGAGCTCCTTAATGTGTACATACTGCGTCTAATTCCCCTTTGCATCTCCACAAGCATCTCTATAGCAACAGGGCCTAATCGAGTGTTTACTGAGTTGAATTAAACTAAGGGGGGCTTTTTTCCTCTTCTAATAATTTCATGTTGCGACTTCTATGCTGTTTTCTTTATGGTGTGCCTCTGGGTTAGACCACTGCTTACTGATTTTTTTTCCCTACTTAATAGGAGCAGGCTAGTAATACAAAATTGCATCTTTGATTTTCAGCCTGAAGTAAATAAACAGTAAAATTTTGGAAAACTCCAGGAAGGGGTAGGAGGCAGAAGGAATGTGCTGTCAGGGATCTTTCTGTCCACTGGGGGATTTGGTGCAGAGGAAGAAAACACAGGTTTAAAAATAAAATACGCTTGGGGCACCTGGATGGCTCAGTCAGTTAAGCATCTGACTTCAGCTCAGGTCCTGATTTCATGGTCTGTGAGCTCGAACCCCACATCAGGCTCTGTGCTGGCAGCTCAGAGGCTGGAGCCTGCTTTGGATTCTGTGTCTCCCTCTGTCTCTCTGTCCCTCTCCCATTCATGTTCTGTCTCTCTCAAAAATAAATGAACATTCAAAAAAATTGTTTTAAATAAAATAGGCTCATTTTCGAACCCTTGCCATTTCCCAGGAGAAGTGACAACTTTTCACTGAGATTTGTTTTAGCATCTGTGAAATGGGAAGAACAAGGTTTAGTCTTTGGTATGTCAGGAAGATAAAATAAGATGTTACATGTAAAGCACTCAGGATAACACCAAACACACACATGGTAGCTGTTAAATTTTGAACCATTAAGATTATGGTGTGACAAAATAAGAGATTTCTTTTTAGGTCACATTCTTAGCTAGAAGTGACTCAACCTGTCAAAAAGTGGGTTTGTTTTTAATGTTTACTTACTTATTTTGGGAGAAGGTGGAGGAGCAGAGAGAGAAGGGAGAGAATCCCAAGCAGGCTGTATGCACCTCTTGTAGGGCTGGATCCCATGACTGTGAAATCATAACCTAAGCCCATATCAAGAGTCAGAAGCTCAACCGAATGAGCCACCTAAGCGCCCTGTCCTGTTAAAAAAGTTTTAAAACACTCCCTCTTCCTTCAACAATACGTGCAGAAGGCTGACGCCCATCCAGAGAACTCACTTGCCAGTGAGAAGACAGCTGAGTGATCCAGCATCACATGGAGAAACCCCCTGCCCCTCCCTGCATGATAGGCTGGTGGTCTATGTCAGAGGCTGCATTTCTGACAAACATGTCAGAAGCACGCAGTGTTCTTTAGAATCAATTCGTAAGATACAACTCCTTGGAAATCTCTCTGACAAGACAAAGAGTCACATGTTGACTTGTAAAATAAAATCCAACCATAAAAGCAGCATACTAAAAATAAAATGATACAGGATCAACAAAAATGGAAGGAAAAAAAAGAAAGAGAGAGGCAACAGAGGTTGAATACTAAACTAAAGGAAATCTAAAAGTATAATTAAATGTTAAAGGCATCACCCTTTCAGGAGGTAGAACTTAATTTCCTCCTCTACCTCATCGTAAATGTGGATGGCTCTTAATGATTTACTTCCAAATAAGAAAGTATGGAAAAGTGGGAGATGGGGGAGTAATTTTACAGTGGACAAACCTAGCAAAAACTACTCTGGCCAGGTGATAAGTGTTAACTACACCAATGGTAACTCGTGTCAATAACACATACGCCTGATATAATGTATTAAAGAGGGACCATTTACCTCTGTATATTCTTCCCTAAAAGTCAAGTCCAGCGTAACCAAACTACCAGACATACTCAACTTGAGGGGAATTCTACAAAACACTTTATTAGTGTTTCTTAGAACTGTCAAGATCATGAAAAACAAGGAAAGAATGAGAAACTGTCACAGACTAGAGGAGATGAGGGGAACACAACAATTAAGCAGCACGGCTTATGTGGGATGAGATCCTGGAAGAGAAAAAGGACATTAGTGAAAAGAAAACTTGTTAAATCCAGATAAAGCTTGAGGTTTAGTTAGTAGAAATGTACCAGTGCTGGTTTCTTAGTGTGACCAATTTATCCTGGTAATGTAAGATGTTAATAAAAGGAAAAACGGCAGACGAGATATTAGCTTTACAGCTTTTATATAAATCTAAAACTATTCTAAAATTTCTGAAAAAGATTATTGTAAAAGAGAGAAAAGTACTTATCAATCAAAAGCTTTTTTGTATGTTGAAAATTTGCATCCTGTAATCATTTATAACAGTCACAGCAAACATAAGCATATAGTGGTATCAACTTAAAAGAAGCCAAAACTTGGAAATACAAGTGGTGGAAGACTTTCCCACTCCTATCACAGGTTTGATCTCAAATAGGATAAGTTAAAAATGAAGATAATTGTAATAAACTATTTAATGCAGTTGAATTAGGGTGCCATATCCATATTAAAGTTTGCACAAAAGTTAATCATGTGTAAGTATATAAAGAAAACTATATATTCCCAAAAAGTGAGAGTGAACAGATCAAAGTAGCTGGCTATAATAAAATTAAACCACATACTCGAAAACAAGTGACCAACTACCGAAAGCACAAAAAACATTTTTCATGTTTTAAAATACTCTCTGATTTAAAAAAAAAAAATAGGATAAGGTATTAAGATAAATAACACTGGTTATTTTGAAAATAAAAACAATAGAAGCTTAAGGGATGTGGCCAGACCAGCACTTAAACAAGAATTCTTTTAATTATACAATGTTTTTAATATCGAAAACAGACTGAAAGAATGTAAGTGCAGCAGCGTTCATTGAACTCAAAAAGTCAAGGGAAAAATACAAAATAAATCCTAGGAGAGAAAACGGTATATATTATAGCAGAAATCCAGCATTTGAAAATCAGAAGGTAGTAGAATTAATAAACAAACTCAGGATGTAAATCTTTAATGAAAAACTGTAAACTTTTGTAAATATAATTTTATTTAAAAAGTAAGATGAGGGACGCTTGGGTGGCTCAGTCGGTTAAGCGTCCGACTTAAGCTCAGGTCATGATCTCACGATTCATGGGTTCAAGCCCTGCATCAGGCTCTGTGCTGACATGACAGCTCAGAGCCTGGAACCTGTTTCAGATTCTGTGACCTCTTCTCTCTCTGCCCCTTGCCGGATTTCTCTCTCTCTCTCTCTCTCTCTCTCAAAAATATATAAACATTAAAAAAGTAAGATGAAAACACAAAATTAGAAATGGGGAGAAGGACAAACCATGAATATGAACAATTACTATGAATATCTTTATGGATGCAAACAGCTCAATAATATGAAAGATATTCTACACAACATAAGTTACTTGTATTCACCTAAATAGCCATGTTATAATCTGAAAAATCTATAAATGTGCTTGATAGAATATCAGTAGATTTCCTATAGTGACTCCACCTTTTCTTCTGTGTTGTAACTAAGTCTGAGGGTCTAGGACCAAGTATCTGACAAGAAGATGAGTGGGCCTGGTCTTTATGGCCATGGACTAAAGAGGATCTGGACCCTAAATGGCTGGCACAGGTGGGCTCTGAAGTACCAAGTCCATGAGAACAAAAGTTGGATTCAAATAAAAGGGTATATTACATATAAAGACAAAATGGAGCTGAGGGTTTGCTTGGGTGAGCCTAGAAAGACAGTCAAGGAGAGATCAAGCCATGGTTAAGGTGCAAGCTATTAACAGCTCAAGCCAATTTGCATTTGGAGGTCTTTATCAGTGAGAAGATAATTATTATATATTATTTTAATTCAAGGAAGAATCTCAATGGCAAGAAATAGATTTTTCCACAAATGATGTTTCAAGGAATAACAGAAAAAAATATAAGTTATATTTTTAGCTCACAAACACCACAATACATCCAAATGGATTAAATGTGCGTATATATAAATAAATACATGTGTATGCATATACAACATTTAAGTGTATTTAAGTGACTATCTAACAGACATGATTCTATAAGCCCTGAAGTGATTTCATAAATTAACAAAACAAAAGATCTATATGCTTATTATATGCATTTTTTATATCTGCATTCATATATTCAGCAAATATTTAAGTCCTTACTAATTGCCAGGCACTAGAAATACAAAGATAAGCAAAACCAGATACAGCCCTGTCTTCATAGAGTTTATAATCTTGTGTGTGTAGGAAGGTCAGGGGAAGGAGAAGTATATATCAAATATAAATTATATTTTATAAATGTATATTTATTTTATATCAAATATGTTAAAGATAAAATTAAATGTAAAATTAAAATTATGATAGGAGAGTTCAAGGGAGGTGCATGGTGCCATGATAACATAAAATGTGGAGATTTGTTCTAAATTGTGGGCTTGGGAAAGGCCTTCCTGGAGAATCAATGATTGAGCTGATTCTGAAAGATAAGTAGGAAATAGGTTGATGAACTGGGAGTAATTCATGAGTATCCTCAGCCTTTCCTTTGTTCTTAGTATGGCCAACTGCTTTTTATTTGTTTGTTTTGGCTCTTTCAAACGATTTATTAGCCATACTTATATCTATTGTGTTAGTGAGGAGGCAGCAGGGGCTGAGCCTCAGACATCATTTCTGCTCCTGAGTTTGAGGACCAGGGCATGTCTGGGACTTATGTCCCCCTGGGAGAGACCTGAGCTGCAGAGATTATTTTTCTCACTTCTTCTCTTGTGGTTTTGGACCACCTTCACTCCAGAGATTTTGGGCTCAGGGGTTGTCTTTTCAGTTCAAGGCACAAACACTATGATTGGGGTGGACAGGGAAGGCAGAAGTCACTCCCAGTAAGCTCAAGCTGACCCAATCCATTTTCCCTCCCATGGTCCTTCTCTTTTCCTCCAATTGTCTCACACTGGGCAGAGCCTGGTTTGAAGGACATTTACACGCTAGACCAAGGTCCTTAACTGCTAGACCATAACCAGCCTCCCTTGGAGGCTGGAGTCTAAACACCATTAGTACCCTATACTAGGGCAGCTTCCCTGTCCTGGCCTTTCTATGAAAAATAAACAGCTTTTTGGTGAAGGAAAAGGAAGAGCAGGTGGACATGCTACATTTGAGGCACTAAGAATATTAAAGCAGTAATCTAGTAGAAAAAAAGAAAAAAACTAATATATTAATCAAAGATATTTTTAAAAATCTAATCATGAAAGTCAGAAAAGATGAAGGTATTTGGAATGCAGAGATCAAAAGTCAGTGTATGCAAGCCAATGAGGCTGGAGAAGTAGGCAGTAGTCATGCAAGGCAGCATAAGACAAGTTAAAAATATTTGTTTTACATTATAAATGATAGGAAAGCAGAATTATGTGGGAAGTGGGGTGAGCAATGGGAAGTGGGAAATATAATTAGGTTTTTATATTGAAAAGAATAATCTGGCTTCAGTGTGGAAAATGGAAGAGCATTAGGAAGACAGTGCAATAATACAGACAAGAAAGTATTATAGTTAGAATGTAGGTTGTTGCAGTGATGATGGAAAAAGATTGAAGAAAGTAAGAGAACTGTAGACAGTGAAATTGGCAAAGCTTTTTGATAGACTGAGAAACTGAGATCACATGTTTGCTTTTAGACATGTTGAGTGTGAAGGGTCCATTTACTATTACTGTATAACAAATAGCTTGAAAATTTAAGAGACATGAAAAATATTTTATTTTGCACATAGATTTTGTGGATCAGTAATTCACACAAGGCACAACAACGATGGCTTGTTATCACTCTACAACACCTGGGGCCTCTAGTAGGAAGATTTTGACTCTATATTTGAAGGCTAGAATCTTGGATAGATTTCTTCACTCAGTATGTCTGATGGTTATGCGGTCAGCTGGGAGCTCAGCTGGAGCCATTGACCAGACTACTTGTGTATTGGTCTTATCAATTGGCTAAATTTCCTCACAACATGGTAGCTTCAGTTCAGTCAGACTTCTTACAAGATGACACAGAGCTCCAAAGAGAATCTTCTTGTAAACAAGGTGGAAGCTTCATCACCTTTCTGCCACCTTCCATTGGTTATAAGCAAATTAGAAGTCCATCCAAATTCAAGGGAAGAAACATAGATCTACCTCATCAAGTGAAGAGTGCCAAATAATGTACGGCCCTATATTATTTATATTCTTCCCACATGCAAAATACATTCAGCACCTTCCAAGCCTCTTGACAAGTCTTTTTGTATGACGACATCAGGTTTAGTCTCAAAACCTAAATCCTCTAAATCAGATTCAAATGCAGAGGAGTCTCCTCAAGTATACTTCCTTGGTTATAACTCCAAGAATGTAGTTAAAGATCTCATAAAGATCTCAGTTAAAGATCTATGAAATAAAGACATAAGCTATATACTCCCTATATTAGTCAGGGTTCTTCAGAGAAACAGAACTAATAGGATGAATATATATATATATGTTCAGGAGTTCCAAAGGCCTCTCTCAACTTTGTTCTGTTTTTCTCTCTTTTAGTTCAAACTGACACAGTGTCTTTTAAAACCATGGTCCTCCTTCTCATCAATTTACTTTCCATTCTGTTACATAAAAAGCATAAAAACATATATATCTTCAAACATATAGTCCCTCTCTTTCTTGGGCTCCCTGGGCTGGAGAGGTAAGTCTGTGAGTCATCAATGTAATAGGTAGTAATTGCAGCCATGTGTGTGGATGAACCTGCTTGGAGTGGCAGAGTAAATAGAGATCAAAGAGTGCTTATGACAAAACCTGTGCTGTCAAAAAAAAAAAGTTAACAAATTAAAAGGTAAAGAAAAAAATAGGCATTTGTATTCACAGTGAATATGATGAAGCAAGATTTGATAGCCTTAATATATAAAATGCTCTTGGGGAGCCTCGGTCGCTCAGTCGGTCAAGTGTCTGACTCTTGACTTCAGCTCAAGTCATGATGCCAGGGTTGTAGGATTGAACCCTGTGTCGGACTCTGCGCTGAGTGTGGAGCCTGTTTGGGATTCCCTATCTCTCTCCCTCTTCTCCTTTCCCCTGCTCTCTTTCTCTGTCTCTGAAATAAAAAGAAATTAAAAATTAATTATAAAATTTAATTTAATTAAAAATTAAAAAATATATATATAATGGTCTTATAAATGAAATTAAAATTATTAATATCTAAGAAGAAAAATGGTCAAAGGAATATACGTGTGTGTGTGTGTGTGTGTGCATCTTAAAACAATGATATACAAATACCCTGAACAAGCTATCAATGAAAATAAGGTAAAAACAAATAGAAACAAAAACTGCTTAAAAAAATCAATCAAATTGAAAGACCCTTGAAGCACTGAACTCAGGAAGGGTGAGGTTAGGTCATCACTCACATATACTGGGGCTGTATTTTGATACTGGAGGAGAATGTTTGGGCAAAATCTAGGATAAGCATTAGAAAGTTTATTTACTTAGCAATTCCATTGCTAGAAAATAAATTTAGAGAAGTGGTTAAATATTTATGTGTGGCAATGTTCACTGAAGCACCAGTTTTGTACAAGAATGATAGCTGAAACATTATTTTTAATAAAGGAAAATCAGAATTGGTCAACATTTCCAACAATAGACAAATGGGCAAGTAAATTATGAGACATACAAAGAATTAAGAATTAAAAAACTAATAATAATTATGCTTTAATAAAATAGAAATATGATTACAATATGATGGTAATTGAGGAAAGCAATAAAACAGTATAAAAGATGATTCCAATTTAGTTTCAAGATACACATATTAAAATTCAGAAGGAAATATATCAAAATGTTAACACTATCTCTGTGTGATGCAGTTATGGAGGATTCTTATTTTCTCCTTTATTCTATCTAGTTTTCCTTTTCATTTTCCCACAATAAGCATGAATTATTTTAATAAACAGAAAACAATAAAAACAATAAAAATGAGCTTAAAAGATGTGGTACTTAAAGCGTTTCTTTGAGCAATTGCACAAGAGAAGACTAAGTGCTTAGTAATAAAGGCCCTGAGGAAAAAGTGGACAATCCCAGCACAGACAGCAGGATGAAAATGCAATATGGGGAGCGCAGAAAAAGATTCAGACTGAATCAAAACAGAGACAATTCCCTTAGGTGGGTGGTTTTCTAAAAATTTGGCACAGAAACCACTTATCCGTACTAGATCTTGCCCAGAAGCATTAAAAGAAAAACAAACAGAGCTGCTGTGGCTGAAGACAGAGATGGAGCCTGGAGCTCTGCTGCCTACTACCCTTGATCCACACTCCCCTCCCTGCCTTCTGCCCAGGGTCCCTGCAGCAGGCTCTGCAGAGGAATAAGGTCTAAGAAGCACAGTTTGAAAATCAAGAAAATCATCTTATGTTAAGGTTTATCTTCAGCCACTCCTGATAAAGATGAGCCAGAAATTATTAGAATTCATCATGTAATCTTCATGATTGATTATATATTACAATTTAAGAAAACATGTAATTCTCATGACAGTATAGGTTGGTTCACTAATTCTCCACCATTTCATCGGCCTTCTGTTTTAAAATTTTCATTAAAAACATCATTCTAGGGGGGTTGCCTGAGTGGCTCAGATGGCTAAGCATCCAAATTCGGTTCAGGTCATGATCTCACAGTTCATGGGTTCAAGCCCCGCATTGGGCTCTGTGCTGGCAGGTCAGAGCCGGGAGCCTACTTCAGATTCTGTGTTTCCCTCTCTCTTTCTCTCTGCCCCTCCCATGCTTGTGCTCTCTCTTTCTCTCTCTCTCTCTCAATCTCCAAAGTAAATAAACATTAAAAAAACCATCATTCTAGGTATCAACATCTATAGATGTTAATATATCAATACAACTTGTCCTGGAAATAGTCTACATGCACTTCACAGTTGTCCAGAATAAGAAAAACAGAAAAAACAAATGTGAGTGCATTTAAAATGGGACGCAACATTGAGATGCGGGGTCAGCTTTGGCTTGATCACCCTCAGCCATGCTTAACACCAAAAGGAAAAGAATCCTTCCATATGCCTGAGCCACACTGCAGCCTGGATGGGGACATGTAATGATAGCTGCAACAAGGACAGCATTAGCCCAGCTGAGCTCAAACTAGCAACTGCTGGGTGGTAAGCAGGGCCTGGAGACAACTGAGATGTTTGGACAGATCTTACTGAATCTACTTAGAACTTCTCAGAGGTTGTAACAGGTCGCCATTTCTCACAAGAGTGCCAGTGGCTGGAATGAAGATGAATGGGGACATTTTTCCTGACTGTATGAGAAAATGTAGCACAAAAGCACATTCTAAAACTATGCTGCCTAATGTGTAACCATCAGCCATATGAGGCTTTAAGCTCTTACAATGTGGCTGGTCTGAACTGAGATGTACAGTAAGTGTTAAGTGCACACTGAATTTCAAAGACTTAGTACAGGAAAAGAATGTAGAGTCACCTCAGTGACTCAGTTGGTTAAGGATAGGACTCTTGATTTAGACCTCAGGGGTCATGATCTCAGAGTTCGGGTTCGTGAGTTCAAATCCCACATTGGGCTCTGTGCTGACAGTGCGGAGCCTGCTTGGGATTCTTTCTCACCTTCTCTCTCTCTCTGCCCTTCCCCTGTTCATGTTCTCTCACTTGCTTTCTCTCTCTCTCTCTCTCTCTCTCTCTCAAAATAAATAAATAAATAAACTTTAAAAAATGAAAAAGAATGTAATATACCTCATTAATAATTTTAATATCAATTATATGTTGAAATGATGTATTTTGGGTATTTTAAGTTAAAATATATTAACTAAAATTATTTTGATGTGTTACTCTCACCTTTTTTAACGTGACTATTAGAAAATTTAAAATTACTTATGTGACTCACATTTATGGCTGGCATTCAATTTCCACTGGATAGTACTGTTATAGAACAAACAGAATTGGGTCTGAAGTTGTTAGTCTCACTGGTCTTACTTGAGATTTTTTTGTGGGGAGAGGAGAGGATTCTTTGTTTTATGGATGAAGCAAGAGAAAACAACCCTGTCCTGTTGAGTCTTTAATGTATCAATTGGGGTTTGAGTTTCTTTGTAGAAGCAGGAAATACCAGTTGCATTCCATAATAAATGAGGGAGATGTGGACTAACCCAAAAATGCACTGAGAATGAGCTTTCTGTTGGCTTGTGCAATGGTTAGAAACTGTGTTAAGTCCTTTGGTCAATCTGATTTTGTTCTGTTGGCAACATTAAACGGAGGCAATTATTAAACAGATTTTTTATTTTAAAAAATGGGTACTGACTATTAAAATGAGCTTAAGAATGTTCTATATAATGAGAGATGGTGCTAATTTTACTCAGGGATATGTCCTTTTATATGGAGGCCTAAACCTTGCTCTTCTCTGAAATCAAACAAAAATCTTCTAAAACCCAATGGACTGTAGCATAACATTAAGTTATATATTTCTCCAAGAATATCTTCATTCAAGATATCCATTCATCTCATTCATCATTTAAATATATTGTATAGTCTGAGTAACATAATAGTAGATTCTAAGATGGAGTTGACATTACACAGCCCCATACTTCAAGGGCCTTAATATTTTTATTCATTGACTCAACAGATATTTATTGAGCACTTACTATGTCCCAGGCACTCTGCCAGGCATTAGGGGTGCAATGGGAAGTATAAATAGAATAAGATCACTGACCTCTAGAAATTACAGTTCTGTGTAGGTGGTGGACATTTATCAAATAATCATATGTGAGAGTTCTGAGAAGGAGGAAGCAAGGAGAATTCAAAGCTTGTAAATAAAAGGAGGTATGGCTCTTCCAAATGTAACAGGAAGAGTAATGCCCTGAATCTAAATAGGTACAAAACAAGCCAACGTGTTTGACATAAAGTGTGTGAGAGGAGAGCAAATGTAGATGGGATTCCTAACATATTGCAGCTACATGATCTAGACATAATAATCATTCATTATTTAGACATGGCTAACTACTCAAAGCAAAATTTAATTTCACAGAATTGTCAAGAGTTAAGAGTAAACTCATCCATTAATGCTGAATTACAGTTTGGTGGAGGGAATACCCAGCTAATAACAGCAGAAGGAAACACTTGGCAATACAGACAGGCTTGTTGTTATCATCTAGGAAATCCATTATGTACTAAGACTGGACTTCCATACTGCCAAAGACCCTTCAGCGGGTCTAAATAACAAAGCGGGATACCATTGCAAAAACTTTGAAACATAGGTCAAGACAGAGGTCCAGTGACTGGGCATGCAGAATGTGGATGAATGGGGCATGGAAGGAGAGAAAGATGATAAGACCTAAGATAAAAACAAAGCCATAAAACCTTTTCTATAAGGAATATTCAGGAACAATGTTGACCTGGAGAACATTGTGGAAGCTCAGTGGCCAGTACTAAACATGATCCAGATGATATTAGCAAGTGTGTTCAATGTTGGAGCACTATGACCAAGTTCAGTCTGTCAGGAAGCATTGCTTAATACCAAGTCCCCAGTTTGGAAGAGGACATAGGGTTGGAGAGTCCCTAGTTTTTTCTTCTTTAAGTCACTGTTGCCTGCAATGATTTTGATATACTTTTAAAAACACGGCTTTATGTTCAAATACTTCCCAAACAGATAGAGTTTTGTGTGTGAAGTTGGGTGAGGGACTCTTCAGAGGAGACTCTTTATGGTAATTCTGATGTGCACCCATCCCTAGAAAAGTACAATTATTTTAGGAACTGAGGGGCAGAGAATGATTCATAATCTTACCACCATAAAAACTTGGGAAGGCAACCAAAGAGGAAAGGCAATGACAGAGAGATACAAGTCACGATCCTGAGCAAGTTTGTAAAAAGGAAATGGTACTTTATTTATTTACTTATATATATATATTTAACATTAATTCATTTTTGAGAGAGGGAGACAGAGATGAAACGTGAGTGGGGAAGGGGCAGAGAGGGAGGGAGACAGAATCTGAAGCAGGCTCCAGGCTCTGAATTGTCAGCATAGAGTCCAACACAAGGCTTGAACTCATGAGGTAATGACCTGAGCCAAAGTAGGATGCTTAACTGAGCCACATAGGTGCCCCTATTTATTTATTTTTTGAGAGAGACAGAGACAGAAAGACAGAGTGTGAGCCAGGGAGGGGCAGAGAGAGAGGGAGACACAGAATCTGAAGCAGGCTCTAGGCTGTGAGCTGTCAGCACAGAGCCCGACGCGGGGCTTGAACCCACGAACTCTGAGATCATGACCTGAGCTGAAGTCAGACGCTTAACCAACTGAGCCACACATGTGCCCCTATTCTTTGGATCTTTAGAAGGGATCCCGGGAAATATTCCCTCCTCATAAACTTTCTTATGTTGTGCAGGGATTGCCAGTCCTACCCAGTGTAAAGTCTTCCACTAAAGCAAAGTTTCCCAATTATACCTGAATGGTCACTATCACAATTGAAAAATTAAGACCCACTTGTGCTGCCTGTGCCTCAGCCTTCTCCCAAAATCTCCAGTCATTATCGTGTTTCTCCTCCATTTGTCTGTGTGGGTCTCCTTCTCCCAGCCAATGACCTTTGAACCCAAAAGAAATTCCTCAACACCTGAATCAAAGAGCAGAATCCCTTTAGCAGGTCTCCCCATTCTATGCTTCAGTGCCCCAACCAAACCAAATGTATATATGTGTATGTATATTGTGTGTGTGTCTCTCTCTCTTTATATATATATTCATATATATATATATACACATATATATGTATATATATATATTCATATATATATATTCATATATATGAATATATATATATATGTAGTGTGTATGTCTGTGTGTGTCTATATGAATCATAGCGGTATATGGTTTCTAAGAAACTCCACATACCGCATGTGCTGGAATTAATTAATGAATTTTAGTGCTTATCACATTTACTATTATACCATTTCCCAACTGGTAGAAAAATATCTCAATATTTAATAAGTATTATGGCTGCTTGCTGTGTGCCCTCTGAGTATAATCCCTGGTTTATTATATTTCAGACAAATAGATTCAACACTCCAAAGAAGAGTAAACCTTCATAAGCCCCGCCAAAGAGATTTTAAATAAAATATTCATACACATACATAGACACACAAGCAAGCTGTGTACACACACACACACACACACACACACACACTAAAGTGACACTATTTTAAGTATATCCAGTATTTCTAAACATAGAAATCTTTCTTTTCACAGATTTGCAGTTTAGCAGTCCCAGCGGTGAAGGTTCTCTCTGCCAACAGGAATACTCTCCCTTGCAGCATGAAAGGCTCTTTGTTACTGTGTTCCTGTGCTACTTTTCCATTCAGTATGTCGCAGAATACCACAGTTATTCTCCACTCTGTTACAAAGAAAAGAAAAGAAAATGGTGTTTCAGAACATGAGTAGAATTGTCAGAAAGGGGGGGGGGATTTTTAATAATCTGTGCACTGCAACATTATGGATTCTCATCTTTATAGTGAAGCCAAGGTCATGTCTTCCAAAATTATGAGGGTCTCTGAATGTTAACAGCACACTTTGAGATCCTCTACCTATAACTAAGTGCAGTTACACAATTCCTTGGGGACCACCAGACCATTCTAGAAAAGGCTCCAGGATGCATGGTAATCAGGGCCTACAGGAGGGCAGGAGACTTCTCTTCCCTACTCCGTAACACCCTTTATTTGGTAACAGTACAATGGTATGTCTTTAAGGTACCTCTCCACTCTTGCTCTCAGTCCATGCATTTTAGGTGGGGCTAACTTTGCACCATAACTTTGCTCTAGAAATGAGCTCATGACCCCCAGACAAACTGATAATATTCAATCTCAGGTCATTAACTGAAACTTTTGTAAGAGATTCTTTCTTTAAAGTTGCCAAACTGGTGAAACATAAGTCTGAAGCTTTGGGTGAATATTTTTGCCTTAACTGGAAATTTCAGAATGGATCCAGCACATAGAAAAGAACTCAGAGTCAAAGATGGTAAAGTAGACCTGGACATGTGCCATTTAGGTCTTTCTTCAAGGAAGGACTGATTGCCCACCTGCAAGGAGCATGGTCAGCAGATGGCCTCCAGCTGTCAGCTTCTTCAGAGTCTGCCTCAGTGACAGAAGGATTCCCCACCTGAGGTCATGCCCTTCCTGGCTCAGCCCACATTAGTGAATGAACAAGGTCAGATATAAAGCCTGGCCATTTTGGCTGACCTTGGGAAAGATGCCCTAGTCAATATTGAATACAGAGCTCCCCATTGTGTTGGCTGCAGTTTTGCAGGGCCCACCCCCGCCCCACCTGTCCCTTCACAGGTGTTAATCCCTAATAAATACCTTGCACTCTGAGCTCCATCTGAGGATCTGTTTCTGGAGAACTCTGCCTGTGATGGGTAGAAGGAAACAGATGAGAAAACTGCTGTGGCTGAGATGGATTCTCTTTCAAGACTTCCAATATATTGAGTCAATAAAGTCTCTAGAAACTGAGATATTCTTGACAAAAAACTGGCTCTATATACCCTAGCCCAAAGGTGTCATGGGAAATTCTGAATATATCTGTTTTTACTTGGATATCTCCTGTTTTCGCATTTCTAACCACCAACTCTCCACTCTCCTCAAACTAATCTGGTAATCCATCTTAATCTTCTCAGGTTTATGAGAAATGAAATCTTGCCACCCAAGTTATTGAAGAAAATATAAATCACTAATGAAGGAGAAGGCCTTGAATCTAGAAATTTCTTATTTCAAAGCCTATTGTGGGCAACAAGGAAAAGACCTCTTTAAGAAGCAAGAGTAAGTTTGTTCCTAAGGTAAGAAAACCAATATGCCCAGCTGCAGGGAGCCAGAAGCAGAGATGGAAGAAATGAGATTATGAGCTAACATTCATCCCTAATTTATATTTCCTTCCATTCATAGCTTTTGTTTATGACTTTCAACTCTGTCCTATGAGGCCCCATTCTATTAAATGCAGACTTTATAGTTCCCCAAAACATTTTCTCACTCCTTGTTCTATTAAAAACCTGCTTATGTATGATAACACAATGCTATCTTCTATCCCATTTTCTATATAATGTTCACATCCATACCACACTTAGACCTTAGCAAAGGAGCCCCAACTCTGAGCACTAAACATTAGAGGACCTCATTGGACCTGCTTTCAGCTGTCCTTCTTTCAGTGAGGTGAGCTATATGTAGGGTCAAGCTATATGTTTGTGCTTTCCCTTTCAGAGCACACTCTAGGTTCCAGGGACAACAAAACTTCATATTCCCTGCATAGACCACTTCCTGTGGCCATACTCCAAAAGTGCCTACCATACTGCTAGTGTGTACAACTCTAGGCCCAAGGGGATGGCAAGGATGTGGCTGTTTGTGGAGACTGAGGACAGAGATTACAATAGTGGGCTAAGATTAGGAAGAGAAAAGGGGTGTGTTGTGCACCAGAATCCAGCATGGAACTCTAAAGAGTTCCAGAATTTTACATTGGAACTGAGCCAAAAGGTAAAGGCAAGTTTTTTATCACTATTATTTTCATTTGTCTTTGTTTCTTCTTCTAAATCATTGAATTGCCCTATTATTTCCATCTTTAATAACTTGAAGTGTCAGATTTATAGAAAGTCAGCATTGTAGCTTCTTCTGAGAGAAATCATAGGTCTAAGAGACCATTAGTCTGTATAAATTCATGATGTTAACTTGATTGTACCCTTGTTACTAACTAGAATTATTATCGCTCTCCTGTCTCCTAAACCAACTCAGCAAAATAATTGTTGAGTATCACCTACATTACTGAGTACCTATTATGTTAGACACTGAGAATTCAAACGATATGGATCCATTTTCTGCTTTTGAAAGGTTAATATTCTAGTGTTTGTAGTGTAGTGTTTGTATGTGTGTGATGGAGCCTGAAAAACAATGGTTAAATTATAATGTAACTATGAATAATTGTTAATTAATTAATAATGATTTATAATAACTGAATTTGGGAGAGGTAGGTGAGAAGGGCTGGCAGGGAGAGGAATGGGTCTTAGATGATTTCAGAGAAAAGGTGGCAGTGTTTAAAATAACATTCTGTGTTCAAGAAATACCAAGTAGCTCTATATTGCCAGATCTTCAAACTTAGGGGTTTAAGAAAGACATTATTAAAAAATAGCCCAAAATGCCAGGAGGCAGGTCGTGGAGGACCTCGGGTGCCCTTGTATTATAAGGCATTGAGATTTTACCCTATAGATTGAGGGAAACAATTAAAGAGTGTTATATAGGAGAGGGACATGATCATATTTAAATCTTAGAAAGATCATTTGAGGACAGAGGTGGACAGAGGCAGGATTGATTCAAGGTAGGGTGACCACATAATTGTTGCCCAACTGGAATACCAAAAAGGGAGCACTGTGATCATCCCACTCAGAAAATAGGCATAATCTAGAACTAACCCTGGAAAAATAGAATGTATGTTCACCATAATTTGAGGGGATTTAAGAGCACAGGGACCATTTACTAAGTTTCTGAAATGATATATGTTGGAGACAAAGAAGCCTGAAGGAAAGCAATAGTGGGGGGGGATCAAAAAGAAGGACAAATCTAAGAGATAGAAGATAAAACCAGGAATCTTTTATTTATTGGTTGTAAAGATAAGAAAGAGGACAGGACTTCTGCTCTCATTTCAGACATGTATAAAATTTGGAAGATGTTCCATCTGTCCTTATAACAACAACAGAAAAAAAAACAAACCTGAACAAACTGAAAATCAGTGAATTTTCTTGGACCCATCACAGAACTGTAGTTGAAAGGCAAACCTTCACCACCAAATCTGGCAAGACAGAAAAATCCAGAGTCACAGCTAAGATATATTTACCTGAGGTAGAAGCCTCTGTAACCATAAACTACTAGGAAAACTTAAATGGTAATTTTAATGAATTACTGAAAGCTGAGTGTGTATTAGCATGAGAGAGAGAAACTCCTTAGGAGTGCAGTATTGGGGGACCACTCACACTTTCAGGGGTTCTACATCCAGAAATCCCAAGAGTTTCTTTTTGTTAAAAGCTAATAAAATCCCCTTGTGACTCTGGCAGGGGCCATTTGAAACAGGTGCAGAGCTCTATAAAAAAAAGTCCTACTTCCAGAGGAAAAGACCTTATCAGAGCCTTATCCAACCTGTGGAAAGCATATTTCTCCCAACTCCTGCCTTCTGTAGCCTTCATGTATAATATAAGGAGATGAAGAAGGTTAAAAAACATATCTGGAGGGGCGCCTGGGTGGCTCAGTTGGTTAAGCGTCCGACTTCAGCTCAGGTCATGATCTCACAGTCCGGTCTGTGAGTTCAAGCCCCACATCGGGCTCTGTGCTGACCACTCAGAGCCTGGAGCCTGTTTCGGATTCCGTGTCTCCTTCTCTCTCTGACCCTCCCCCGTTCATGCTCTGTCTCTCTCTGTCTCAAAAATAAATAAATGTTAAAAAAAAATTAAAAAAAAAAACATCTGGAGGTCACAACCCAGAAACTCATGCCCACTCAAAGACTGAGATTACTTCATAAGATTGAAGAATTCTTACCCTCTCTGCATTTTACCATCACACTGACAAGGCTTCTGACAATAGCAGTGGATTATGGGGTTACAAGCTGCAGGATGCAGATTCTATCTATGGAGGAGTGCTTAGGAAGGCCCAAAGTCAACAAGAGAGACAAAAATCAAGAACACTAGAAGAATTTAAAGCCTCTGGCTTCCACAGCTACCACAAATATTAAATACAGCCAACCCAACTTCTAGCAGATAAAACCTCAAACTAAAAAGCTATTTACTTCAACTCTTTTTACGCAATACAGTATAGATTTCAAAAAAAAAATTATAAGGCTCGCTTAAAGGAAAGAAAAAATAGTCTGGAGAAACAAAGTAGCAGCAGACCCCGGTGTGGGATGATCTTTGGAATTATCAGACAGGGAATTTAAAATAACTATAGTTAATATGTGAAAAAGCTCTAATGTAAAAAGTAAAGAACATGTAAGAACAGCTTGATAATGTAAGTGGAGAGATGGAAACTCCAAGAAAAAAATCAAAAGGAAGTTCTAAAAATCAAAAACATTGTAACAGGAATGAAGAATATATTTTATGGACCCATTAATATACCTGGATATAGTTGAGGAAAGAATTGGTGAACTAAAAGATTTCCAAACTGAAATGCAAAGACAAACTGAATAAAAAAAAAAAAAACAAGAGAAATTTCAAAGAACAGTGTGACAATTTCAAATGACGCGACATATGTATATAACTAGAACACAAGAGGAGAAGTAAGGGAATAGAAATAATAAGGCCTGGGAATTTTCCAGAATTAATGACAGACACCAAACCATAAATCCAAAATTCTCAGAGAACACTAAGCAGGATGAATTAAAAATATATGTATACTTACGCATATCATGTTCAAATTGCAGAAAACCAAAGACAAAGAAAAATCTTGGAAGGGGAAGGAGAGTGAAGGATTAAGAATAATCCTTAGGTATCTCGCATGGGTGGTCCTTACACAATAGGGAAAGCAGACTGGAAAAATTCTCGTCTTAAATTCAGCCCTAAATTATTTCTTATATCTCCATAACCTCTCCACAGACTCTGGGATCATCCAGACCAAGCCCTAGACCTAGATTTCTAGACCACAGTTGTAGGTAACACTGCCACCTCCCCCCTGCTAGAATTTATTTTCTCCCCTTCCCTTCTATTATTCAGCTTAAGGACTGCCCCATACAACTTTTTTTTAATAATATTATTCTCAAGTACAACTTTTTTTCCCAGTGTCACTGATTTTATATTCTCATGTGTACCTAAACATTTTTTAAAAATGTTTATTTTTGAGAGAGAGAGCACTCAAGCATGGGAGGGACAGGGAGTGACAGAATTTGAAGCAGACTCCAGGCTCTGAGCTGTCAGCACAGAGCCTGACGCGGGGCTCAAACCCATGAACCATGAGATCATGACCTGAGCCAAAGTCAGACGCTTAACAAATTAAGCCACCCAGGTGCCCCTGTACCTAAACATTTTTAAATAAAGAGGTAATGTGGTCTCATTGCAGAAAACTATGAACGTTAAAAAAAGGTATTAGGGAAAACAAAATCACCCATGATCTTATAGTCGAATAACCTGCTATTAAAAAATTTATGTAGTTTTGCAGTGTTTTCCTCTGTCTAAACAGCCATATCTCTCCTGGGTTTTAAGTCTTTACATGCGCAGTTCTATATGCCTGGAATACTCTTTCCCTCATTTACATGCTTTCAGGAACATGGTGATATGTGCCTTGGCACATAATAAAGGGCATCTCTATCAGGGCATATCTATAGACATACCAACAAGAATACCCAGCAACAGTTCACTAACACTGTTCATCAGGCTGTGCATGTAGAATCCTTAAAGTCAATCTTATGTGTGGGAGGGTGGGGGGCAAACAATAGCAGAAGCAGTAATCAGGCACAATTCTTTCTCTGCTTGCTGTTGGAATCAGGACAAACTCTCACTCTTACTTCCTTTGCACTAGGTTTCTACATTCTTGGATAATTTTATTTGGGGGTAGAGGGCTTAAAGAAGGATATTGCTGTTGGAGTTATTGTTTCTAAAAAGAAGTGTAGACAAATAAGTGATTGACTCAGGAAGGGGTGGAGATAACTATATTATAACCATATCTCTATCCTGAACTTTGAAACAGGTCATGCTAAGTCTCTAGTCTGGGCATGCTTCTCATTCTCCAATGGAGCAGGAACTGTATGTATTTCTAAAGAATATATTCCTAAAAGCCAAATGAGTACTCTACGAAAACTTAAGCCAAGTGCATTAACATGTATTATTGTCTTGTTCTATCTTTAAAAACAAAACTTTTTTATTACATCCCTATACAAGTACTAGCTTATAAACTAGTGAAAATTGGGAAAATTCCTCTTTCTTCAAATGCTTATTCATTTATTCATCTGGGCTAAATTTTTTGTGCCGTTTAGAATTAGCAACAACAATAATAACAAAAATACATAGCCCTTCATTAAAGAGACTCACCAAATAGCATTTCAATTAAGAACAATGCCAGTATTATGGCAAACAAGTCATGATACACAATACTGTCCAATTAATTTCAATAGGTGTAATTATAAAAGATTTCTTTCATGACATTGGTTGATAAATCTTTAAAGGAATTTACTTGCCTTGCAAATGGACAATTTTCTACTCAAAGGCTACAAATAAATAAACATAAAATTTACAAAACTCTTATAACTGTCAATGTGGGAGCAAAAAAACAACAGGACAGTGGAACCCTTCAATGGAGCCTATTGTTTTTCATTGAATTTTCTCAACTGTATTGCTTTTTTAATAAACTGTCTCAGTATAACTTCTTTCACCCCTGAGGCTATCACAGTAAAAAGGAGACTTCTTTCTCATGAAAAAGTTCCAAGCAGCTAAGATTTTTATGGTGTATCTAGTTGTACATTAAAAAGAAAAAAATCATACTCTTAATTATCTGCAATTCTGCGTAGAAAAGTGACTGCTATGATTAGTCAGGGAATAGAAAAGCCTTTCTGCATCCCTTCCCAACAGTAACATTGCATAAAAGAAAAAGAAGAAAAACATCTTTTTATTTTGAAGTAAGTGTCAAAAGAACTTGCCTGATGGGATTATACAAAGTCCAATTTGTGCTAAGAGTTACTTAAGCTGGAAGTGCCACCGCAAGGGAGGGAATGGAAAAAAGGCCCTCCTTTTACACAATTGCTGGGCAATGCTGGGAGCCTCAGAGGCTGCGTTCAGCTCCTTGGCTGGGACAAAAGCAGAGCCAGATCCACACGCTCAAGTGGATGCAGAAGGAATAAAGAAAATGCCTGGTATTCAAGAGCCAACTCTCAATGGGCCTTCAGGATTGCCCTTTTTGGTTTTCAAGGGTAGAGAAATCCACAAATGTTTGAGAAAATACGTATATTTCTATTGTGAGTGGAATGTGGCTGGGTCCTTCATTGAATATCTGGTCTTCAATCTCTAAGTTCTTCAACTGGGAAGGAAAAATCAGATACAGAGAAAGAGATCGTCATGAGGCAAATTTTCATTCTCTTTTTTGTTTTCATTATAACAGAAGTCAAAATTGAGCTTGGACATTTAAAATATTGAGGCAGTAGAAAAATTCTGCATTTAAAGAATGGCAATAGATGTACTCCTATTCACCACCTGTTCTCTTGATTATGTTCATGCTGTTGTCCACAAACAGCCTTTTGTTCAGAGTCTCGCTCAGGTCAATCTCTGTCATGAGACTTTCCCAGTTGCAGCCTAAAGTGATCTAGATTAATAACACTTATCACTGATAATGCTTGTTTGGTACTAAATGCATATGGCCATAAATTATTCTTTGGGTATGTTGGAGTTGAAGGGACTTTGAAACATTCTAGTGAAGAATTCCAGTAAGGAAGTGAAAGCATGAATCTGTCACTTAAGAATTAAGTCCAGTCTAGAGATAAAAGGATGGAAATCTTTAGAAAATAGGTGGTGATTGAAACCAGAAGAATAAATAGAAGTACATAAAGGAATGTAAATAGATTAAAAAGAGTTTGAAGAGAATGTTTTTCAGAACACCATTCTTAAGAAATATATAGTAGTAAAATTAGTGAAAGACAATTTTAAAATGTCAGGAAGGCAGAAAGAGCGTTGTTTTTTCTTGTGTGCTCTGAAATGTTCCAAAGGACGAAGGAGAAATTATTATTGGTTATTTCAGTATTTTTCGGAACATCTGTTAGATTTCTTTGCATATAGTAAGCCCTAAATTCTTATTTAGCATACAAGACATGAGGAATAAATTCAAATACATATTCTTTTCCTTTTGATTGTTATTTTCTTAGCAATAATCCTTGTGTTACTCTGGTTCCAGGGAATTTATCCCATCTTCACTCAGAAGATAGTGGGTGGCAGCAGTGGGCCTGTTAGTGGAGGACCTTCACCTCTAGGGGGAGCTCAAGGAGAGAGTACTGGATAAGGTCAAGTCTGAGACCTTATCAGGTCAAGGAAGTAGTGGGTTGAGCTTTTGGTAAATTAGGAAAGGGTTAGAAGGAATTAGCTTCCACAGGGCTGAATCCATCATTCTTTTGAAACTGCACCTTCTAAAAAATTTCACATGACAAGAAGCAGATCCAGGCTTGACTCTCTAGCCTGTGTGTGTGTGTGTGTGTGTGTGTGTGTGTGTGTGTGTGTGTGTTTTCAAGAATTTGAATAACTCTGAAATAGGCATAAGCTTACCTCTCCCCACACCATGTCCCCCGCCCCCCCCCCAGTCTCTACCACTCCATTCATCTATCATCTGGCCCACTTTTCAGGTCTTTATTACCCTTTTCATCATTAGAGGCATTTGAGTTTGTAAATATTGTTTAAGTTTGTAAAAGTACAGTTTTACAGTTTACCTTCTCAAAGCCTTCATGGTTTAGATTTAAGTGTTCAATACCGCATAAATTCCTGAATTTCTCCTTAGGAAAAAAGCAATTTAAGTTCCTTTGTCTGAAGATGTGTTTTGCTCTATGTAGAAGAGCTTAGCAGAATAGACTGATGATCCTGGGCACAGGCCATGGAATTTGCTACAGATTGTCCTCTCTTTCCTTTGGATTCAGTGTCTCCCTTTATTGTGTCCAGCTTGGCTGAGTTGAAAGCATTGGAAACATCCCTCTTGAAGGGAACAAGTGTGAATCCTTCTTACGGTTTGTGAGCTGTGTTATTATTGCCATTAAAAGTCAATAGAGGGGCGCCTGGGTGGCGCAGTCGGTTAAGCGTCCGACTTCAGCCAGGTCACGATCTCGCGGTCCGTGAGTTCGAGCCCCGCGTGGGGCTCTGGGCTGATGGCTCGGAGCCTGGAGCCTGTTTCCGATTCTGTGTCTCCCTTTCTCTCTGCCCCTCCCCCGTTCATGCTCTGTCTCTCTCTCTGTCCCAAAAATAAATAAAAAACGTTGAAAAAAAAAAAACCCCAAAAAAACAAAACAAACAAACAAAAAGTCAATAGAAAAGACAAATATGATCTGAAAACAAAGTATCCAGTACTACCAGTTAGTCAACCCCTGTTTTCCATACACTAGAAAAGAAAATAAAGGGTGCTGAAATAAAAGTCCTTTTCTATGGTTCTACAGTCACAGCCACGATGGGATACTTCACATATGAACACAAATGGACATTCTAAAGTAGCAAGGATCAGGACACATTCACAAAACAGACTTACTGCCATGGACTGGATTTCCCAGTGTAAAAAGCTCTTCTTCTGTCCTAAGAGGACAAACATTTCAGGTCTCACCATGGGTGACTGAAAAAATAGAGTCTAAAAGGGTCTTCCAAACAGTGAACCACCTATTTATTTGAAGCATGTTTTGCAAGTTCAGTAAACCAATCTGCTGTTTGATTCATCCATCTAATAAAAAATATATTCCTTAAGTGTCTACTATGTATGGGGCTCTGCACCTGCACAGAGATATAAGACAAAGTCCCTGCCCTAAAACCTGTTGGTCTAATAGTGTTGGCAAATGTAAATGGATTTGCTGTTTTCATCATAGTCCACATCGATATTTTGCTTTGAATCCATTTATTTGAGAGTATTATGAACTTATTGGTCATAATTGCTACAGTAAGAACAGGACCTAATATATCAATTCCCAGGTATGAGCATTCCAGACATATTTCTAAATGGCAATTTTCAGGATCCCATGGCAAAGGTTTTAAATGGATTTGATCAAAAGTCAAAAGGAGCCCTTTCACATGCTCTTGCTGAGAAACTTGGCATTGGGACTGTACCTAATTGAGAGACTGTTGGCTGAAGTGTATTGGCTTCAAGCCCAATCACAGGACCCCTTGGAACAAAAAGTAAGGCCATTAGTTTGCATGTTTAATCCCAAGTGATCTTGTATGAGTCTCCCTCATTCTTGGGATTTGCAGGTCCCATGGTTTGGTAGCATGGGAGAGTGACATGTTAATCCTCCTTTTTTTTCCTCTCTCATCTTTACAGATTGCTGCAGGCCACTGATTATCCTGTAAATGGAGATTGAGTCTTCTTTTTCTTTTTCTTTTCTTTTTTTTTTTTAACAACTTGGCAGTGAAGCTTACTTCAGAGCCTATTAAAGTTACAGGTGTTATTAACTTTGATCATCAATCTCACTATAATTTTTTTTCTTTGGGCCTTGGTAATAACTCACCTTCTATTTTTAAGACAGCTTTATTGAAATACACCCCAACTATAGCTGGTTTAGATTCTATCAATTAGTTAATGTTTTCCCTTTATTATTCCTTCTTCTTAGAGTCTTATTACATATTGGATTTGTGCTTTTTTTTTTTTTTTTGGTATCTGCAGAATGACTAACCAAATGTAGAAACTAGCTATCTTAAATATACCTAGAGTATTACTTAATCCCTCGGAGAAATTTTTCTCTATTTTTGTCTTTAAAAAAGCAAAAGCAAAAAAAAAAAAACCCCACCAAGTAACAAGCAGACCCAACACAACAAAACCTTTACAAGCAATATATATTTTTTCTTTAGGTAAAAGTAAAATCTGGACAAATGTGAATCGTGAACTCCATTCTCCCATTATCATTGGACTGGCCTTGACAGTCTCCTCTTGCCAAATTGTTTGTTCCTGGTTGTATGGAAGATATTTCTAGAAAATAACTTGAAAGAAGCAGGGGAAATAGTTCTCTAAATAAAGTAAATGTACACAGTTGTATAAGATCATTAGCAGATGGGTTAGAGTAAATTTTTAGGTTCAAAGTGATGGAAGCAGACTGTAAAAGGGAGGTTTCCAAAGGTTTTCTTGATTAGAAAGTTCTCTCCCTGAAGCCTGGCTGGGATTGGGGAAGTCACATGAAGTGTGGGGAGCTTTTCCTTCTGAGTGTGGATTCCCAATGAGCTGCGTGAGGCCATTCAAGAGTGGATACTGGCACAGAGATCCACCACTATCCCCTTTAAGATCTTGTTGTAAACTGTCATAAGTAGACCTGTTTAAAACTTGTGAAGAAGAGGCCCCAATTTAGAAATAAGTGGGAAGCATGGATTTGTCCAAGAAGAAAACAAAGTGAAAATTATCTTGAGATTTTTCAAGTAGAATTACTACTAGTTTCAACAAATAACTATATACGTCTTTCTTTTAAGTTTATTTAAAAAAATAATCTAACCTGAAACAAATAGAGAAATGGTAAGTAATTTCTTGTCCTGCAAAAATACTCGTGGTTTTGCCTTGACGTTCAAAAGCCATCATTTGTGCAAGAGCTATAGACTTACTTCACCCACACACCAAGCATCCCTCTCCCCCGTTTGTGGGAGAGTTCAACTTGCTCCCCTATTCCCTACCCCACTTTCTTCAACTGGCAGAGGGTTAAACTTGGACCAAATATATGTCATGGAGACATGTACATCACTGGAGAAATTTTATATAACTAGCTTTAAAACCCTAGCTCTGTAGCCACATTGGAAACTCATTAAACACATATTGAATATCAAAACCAGGAAGGCCAAATAATAGCACAAAAGTTTTATCTTTGTGGGTAAGCATGTTATATTATCAAGAAGTAGTAAGAAAAGACTATATAGAAAGGAACTTCCACTGTTGGCTGTTACATATTAAATCACCAAGTACTTGAAGATATGCTGAAAATTAGGACATTGTTCATTTAACAAATTGATTTAATATGTGAAAGGATTTGCTGCTTTCAATGTAATCTTTTGCAGTTCTTTTTTTTTTCTTTATTACTTGTAAGAATTCATCACCTACCCTTCTAAGAGTTAAAACATTCCACCAGAAAACAAATAATAATAATTAGACTCCACTGTATTACTTATTTACAAATAGAGAATCTAATTAGAAGAAATTCTTTTGTAAAGATTGTTTGTGTCTTCAGTTTCCTCTCAGAAAGTCTAATATGGCTTTGGTTACAGTTGTGTACTCCCTATGGACAAAAACCAGGCAGCCTGTTTTTGAGTGCCTTTTATCAGTTCTGACACATCATTGCTCCTGTTTCTTCAGAAGTATCAGAGGATGTAAATGAATAGTGCCCCACCTCACTATAATTAGTGCCCTTATCTAATAAAGGTGCCAGTTTTCCGCTCTGTGCTTTATCTGAACTCACAGTCTATTTTTTGGAGGGGAGGGAGAAGTAGTGTCATCAAGTCCTGCTTAGTGATCGCTGCCACCCTGTACTCTTTTAGAGATTTTGACTCACTCATAATTCAGGGTGACAAAAATGGAAACCACTACTTTGGATTTTGAGTTATGACAAATGAAAATGCTATTAAATGTATAATAAATTATAAGAACCTCTGAAATGGTAATTTTTTTCCACTGAGATCATGAAAAATAAGCCAGAAAAAAAACAGAAAACACACTCAGCCTTTGGCAAAATCTAAACGCATAAACATTTTGATAACTTATCTGAAGTAGCTGTATTTTGTTTCCTTGTACCATGGTAACACCACTTTCCACTTGGGACTTCCCATTTCTGCATTATGATTATTACTGTTATCATTCTCACCATAAAATTTTTTCCTAACTTTTACTTACTCTTAACCAATATTTTCAACTTCCCTAATTCATCATAAAGCCCATCCATAGGTAGTGAAATATAGTATTCCTAAATTCTTCAGGCTTCAGCATCTGGATGCATGCTACCTTACCCTAATGATAACTGATTTCCCCCTCCTTCTTCTCTGTGGATGTCAGGCCTGAACTGTCTATTACAGTAGCCAATAGTAGTTGATTGTAGAAACTGATGAAACTCAAGTCTGATCCATCTAAGCTGAGCCTCCTAAAAGATACCCAAGTGAAGTTATATGGTTGCAAAGCATGAAGACATATGATTCACAGTACTAAAATCTGGATTAAAAATGTAAGTGGTATCAGGACATTGGGGTTGAAAAAAATCACTGTAGAATAGAATGGAAATTAATAACACAAACTCTGGGAAATATTTTTTTGTAAAAAACTAAAAATAAAATATTTAAGTTTCTATATCTAAAAATAAAAATACAATATTTAAAGTTCTACATCCAAATACATTTACACAAAGAAAAGTCCATATGCTGAGTGTTAAGTGACTGCTTTTGAGACATGGGGCTATGTCTGTAATTGGCATATATTTCTTATGATGCTTTCCAAGTGTTTTGTTCTAATGACAAAAGAAATAAGACTAGTATACTCAAGTCAGGCATCTTCAAACAAGGTAGAAATGCATATAGTAAAAAAAAGAATATTTTCCTTCAACTACCTCCAATACCAAACCCATCACAGAATCAATGTTACAGCTTTAGCTTGTAATTTTCATGCACTTTTCCAATGCATTTACAAATATTTGAGAGAAAGATGGATAAAGAAACATTGTTTTTTGAACTTTGGTTTTGGTTTTGCTTCATCATAATCAGATCCTGAGCCTTTTTCTCTTCTTTTCTTATATTCTCTACTTAGATGATTGCTCCCTGTCCATTGGTTTTAAATGCCTCTATATGACTGGTGACACTTAATTTTATATGCCCAAGCCATGACCCATACCCAGAGATCCAGACCTACTCACACTACTTGACCATTTGATATTGATACTTGGCTATGTACTAAATACCTTGCACTAAGTAAGTTCAAAACAGAAGCCTTGATACCTGTTCTTTCCTGTGGCCTCAACCCCAAATTATTCTTCCTGACCTCAGCATAGAGTACTTGCTTTTGTCTATCCAGGCTACAGCCAAAAAATCAAGAAATTGTCCTCAATTTCCCAACTTCATATCTAATGCATCAGCAGAAACTATTGTCTCCACCTCTAAAATACATTCTGTACCCATCCACTTTTTTTTTCCGTCTCTACTATCATCACCCTAGTCCAAACTATCATGGTCACTTGTCTGAATTACCTCATAGTCTACTTCTCTTCTACTCATATCTCTTCAGAACCCATTTTCCATGCAAAAAAGTGATTTGTAAAAATGTATGTCAGATCACCTTACTCCTTGATTAAAACATCCAGTGGTTTCTCATTTCTTTCAGAATATAATCTAGACTCCATATCATTACCTGGAAATCCTACCTTGGCGTGTGGCTTGATCTCCATCATTCTGGTCATATTGGTTTTCCCTTCATTCCTAAAACAAAAATATTCATTCTGGCCACAGGACCTTTGTATTGTGAAATACACATCTATCTGAAAAGCTCTTTATCCAAATATAAGTAAGCCTGACTCCTTTCCAACTTCTAGGTTTAAACCCCATTACTACCTTTTCAGGGACCTCTTCCCAGGCCCTATTTCCCTCTTACTATACATGTCATAATACATATAAAGTATAAATACTTAAATTAAGCACTGCATGAAATCAACTTAGAAAAATCCTGTGATTTTTTTATTATATAGTCATTATACATGACTTTACCTACTTGGCATTTTGTCACAAATCATTACTGCAATAAATGTTCATTTATTAACTTGGGGCCCAGGACCAGATATTTATCCACAGTGCAACTTAAAAAGGCAAAAAAAATCCCTTTTTAGTTTATGAATTAGTCTAGTCTTACTTATAAGGCTGTCCCCAACTCCACCAGCTAGTAGCAAGGAAAAATGAAAAAGAAAATATATGAATTATATTCCACTTTAAAACTTAATTCAATCCAACTATTTAGTTTGGTACAAGTATTTCATCTTTTGCATATATCTCCTCAACTCCTTAATTTCCTTGAGTAAGAGTAGGGGGAGGAATTAATATCACCTCAAAACAATATGAAAAGGGGAATCTCTGGCCTCATGCTGGTTTTTGGGTAACTCAACCATAGTTAACAAATGATTATATAACCCCAACATCACCTTAATTGACTACATGCATTGCTTAATTTAATCTTTGCAACAGTACTATAAGGTAAATACTTTTATTACCCTGGTTTTAAGTTGGAAAAACTGAGGCAGAGAAGCAATGTTATTTGTGCAAACTTTTACTACATTGTAAATGACAGAGCCAGAAATTGTACCCAGGCAGTCTGCTCTATAACTGAGGCTTTTAGCCACCATCCTATACTGCTTTCTTAGTGAACTGGCTGGATCCAGTGAGCTATGATTGGCTCGGTCCCATCTTTATGCTTTCTGCTGGTGTCTGCTGCTGACATCTATACCTAATGAACTTGTGGTGAAGCCTTCTTGGCTTGGCAAGAAACTGGCTGTCAACTTAGCATTCACATTACACAGGACGTGGGGAAATACAGAGGGAAAACAAAACCCTGTCTGGGCCTGTCTATGCCATTCCACCCACTTACCCAGTGTGGGTCATTCCACATTTTTATGTGAACAACTCTGTTCAGTGGGCTCCTCCCAGGGATCTAATGGGGAGTGGGGCCAGAGCCCTCATGCCCTCCTCTGTTAAAAGTCCATGTCTGACCATCTCATTCCCCTAAGTCTGTCTAATCTTTTATTTCTCTTTTTCTGCCCATAGCTGCTGAGCCAAGGGGGTGTGGGCTGGCTGCTAACTTTGTAACATAGACTATCACTGCCATATGCCTTCCTTCTCCCAGAGGTAGCATTTGTCATTTCCCCTTTTCCCTGGCCTACATCAACAGAATTGCGGTGATGTAACATGGTGGGAGAAGGATTAAAACTCATTGTTTTAATATTTGTCAGATAGTATCCATATCTCTCTTGTATGTCTTCCCTGGTGGAACACAGGCTAATGATAGCAGAGATTTTGGCTGCCCTTTGTAGACCGACTTGCTGACTCTTAAATCTCAGCTGTTTACTTCCTTAAAACACATGGTCTATTTGTCATGGATATGACCTTAATAAAGATCTGTGCAATACTTAGAAGAATAAAATACATTGTAAAACCTTTCATCCATCAAATGTCTGTCATTCTGCCAGGCCAGGTGGAGTAATAATTGTGCTTACATGTATCAGCAAAGAACAGTGTAATAGATGAACCCACTTCAAGTAATTAACTTACTCATGGCTTTTTTTTTTTTTGACAGAGGCTTGAAAGACTGAAGTTACTATGAGCAGAAAAGAATGAGGCATGTAGAAAAGGTCACTAGAGCATCACACTGTTTAAACACTGGAAATACAGCATGATTAAATACATACATGTACACACCAAGGAATGAAAAATATGAATAAAGGAATGAATGAATGAGTAACCTTGGTTATATACTTAATGTAAAAGAGAACAATTTAATGTATATTATATAGTTATTACTTGCCCACTGTGTTAATTTCCTGTGGCTGCTGCAAAAAATTACCACAACCTTGGTAACTTAAAACAACAGAAATGTATTCTCTCACAGTTCTAGAGGCCAGAAGTTCAAAATCAAGGTGTGGGCAGGTTCTGTGGAGGTTCTCCTAGATGTTGTGGGTAGAATCCATTCCTTTAGTTTTCTAGCTTCTGGTGGCTAGCAGCGTTCCTTGGAATTCTTTGGTTTATGGTTACATTTCTCCAATCGCTGCTTCTGTCTTCACATCATCTTCTCTGTGTGCCAAATCTTTTCATTCCTCTTTCTTATAAGGATACATGTAATAGCATTTAGAGCCCATCTGTATAATCTAAAATTATCTCTCATGCTAGGGAGAGAGAAGACACAGCTAAGGGGAAGAGAAATATCCGATTTTTCTAGTAATACATCCACCAGGGTCTAATGGGATGGCTTTTTGAACTTGCTAGAGTTCCATGTCCAGGAAATCTTAGGCTTCATTGTTCCAACTCTCCCAGAAATGTGCTTACTACTATCTTTTCCCTACATTACTCAAGTTCACTTTTCATTACTTTATGCTTACTTGAAATTAATTGCTTAGTGACTTTGACCATTATAAATTAGTATTTACCAAAATATGCAATGATGTAAGTACCTACTATCTCAATGCAAATGAGGCATAGTAAATACATGTCCATAGAAAGGAGAGTGGAAACTTATTATTAATTTTCATCAGTCTTCCAATTGTGCTCCACATCCCTCCAAGTAAAATAAACATAGGTGAAGGGGAGAATAACTATGCTTGTATGGCTTCAGTGTTGCCCATTTGAGGGAAAGTTTGGAACTACTTTTGAAAAACTAAAAAACAAAGAAGCTCCTCAAGTGAACATACAGTTTAATAATGAAGTTGTGTTCATCATGTCGGATTATCTGGATACTTTTTGTAAATTTTTTCTTCATTTAATTGACATTAGTTATCACATCAGTTTGGTGCTGGAACGGAAAGAGATCCTAAGTGAGCCACTTGGCTTGCATGCTAGCTCCACGAGCTTCAATCACAAAGTCTCCCTCTATTTCACTGCTCCAGTCTTCATCACATGTGGCTTCCAACTCGTGTTCAATTGATGGCCCAATCCGCTCCTTCCCATAACTAGAAAAGGCAAAGGGAGTAAGAGAAGGACATGCCGTTAAGGGAAAATCCTGGAAGCACACAGTATTTCTGCTCTAAAAGCCAAAACCAAATCACATAACCACAACCAGCTGTTAAGGAAACAAAATGCACTCTTCATTTTGGATGGCCTTGTAAGAGTTAAAATTCCATTATCATGGATGAGGAGAACACATATTGGGGATCAATTAAGCCTCTCTTCCACAATACCCATTTGTCTACCCAAATATCTGTGGTATTTCTTCTGATACAGAGAGCACACTCACACCCTCTGTAAGTCTCATTCAGCATCTGACAACCTATAAAGTAAAAGACAAGTTATGTGACTGCCCCCCCAAACACACATGCCAAATCTACAATGGTGGAATATGACTAGGATAACTGTCATAAAGTCTCTAATTTTAAACAGGGAAAGATGGAAACATGGAACAGTCATCTGTCTATAAAGATTATAAAGGGCTGTTGGGTAAGAACCACCAAGGTTCTCTGCCTTAGAATGAGTTCTTGTATAGCCACATTGACTGCTCCTGATGCTTCATTCTGAGAGGAGCCCATGGCTTTGCCTTTTGGGAAGTTCCTTTCTAGTTTATTGTCCTCTGTGGCCACCTCTGAAGTATGCTTGAGAGCTGACCAGCTTTTGCAGTCTGATTTCTTCTGGTACAGAATGATCTAATTTAGAGCTTGAACAATAATAAATCTTTATAAGTTTAGCTTGTAGATTCTTTGACAATACAATGTCTTCCAAAACTTAGTAGGTTTTTGCTCCTTCTCAGTTTCATTTTCAAGTAACCACAGCCCATGTTTTGGACATAATTCTAAAACCTGAAATCACTGGGTTTTTGTTTACTGATTTCTGAGTTTTCTCCCCCACCCCATCTTCTCAAAATAATGGATACTATCTAGAGGCTGTTTGACACATTTGCCTTGGGTGAGAAAACAATGCCCTTGATCTGACCTTTGCCACCTGGCTGGCCTCCACTATCTAGCAGATATTGTGAGGCCCTAGATCACCAGCATAAACATCACCCATCCAGGAGGTGGCGATCTTGAGGGGTAGAGGAGAAAGGAAGCAGAAGTTAGGTGAAGGTGTGAGGGAAGGTTATGAAGTTAGAGGAATAAGAACATGAAGGTAAGAAATGTGGTATATGAACAGAAACATTGACAAACTGTTAAACTAGAGATAGGACTGAAAATGTAGCTGAGTTCAGATGGTAATGGAAAGTTTATATACTAAGCCAAAGAGTGCCATTTTATGGTTTGAATAGAGTGGCAGCAAAACAGATTTTTGGTACTCTGTTCTAACAGTGTGAAGGATAGACTTATGGATCAAACATTTTGAGAAAGAGAGATTATCTAGAAGGTTATTATAGTAAACCAGGCAAGAGATAATGAGACAGTGATAATAGGGTCAAGAAATATTTAATGAATGCAATTGGTAGGGCTCAGTGGTCGTTCAGTTGTAATAGTGTGAGGGACAGAAAGAAAAAAGGCAAAGTCAAGGGCTCACATAAAGAACAGTGAAAGGAGACTGATTCCATCTCAGTGTTATTAAGATTTTAAAAAAACAAACAAATAAAAAACCCCTGTATGAATTCCAGGTGTAAATGTTCAGTGGAGGTAAATACAAGAAACTTTTCCTCAGGAGAAGACTATCCTAGAAAAATCTACGGGGGAGCCGTTAGTGAACAAGCAATAGTTAAAACCTTGAAACAAAAGAATAGCTCTCAGAGTATATACAGTAAGAAGAAAATTTGAAAATCATCAAAATTTTAGAGGAAGGCAGAAAAAAAACCAGAGTCCCTGAAAAAAACAAGAAGGAGTTGGAAGAGTAAGATGAGAATCACAGGAGAGGTGGAAGAGAATTGCTGAGGGGTAGGGGGAGGCCCAATGGCGGTAGGATGAAGAGTGAACATGGAAATAAACACTGCTATGACATCTATGGGGAGGAAAGAAGGAAAGCAGTGTAATAATGAGAAGAGGAAACAGGGTCAAGATGGGACTTTTTTTTGAGGGTAAGAGATTTGTCTATAACATAGGCCAAAGGCAAGGTAAAGAGAAGGGGGTTGAAGGTGTTGGAGAGGCAAGGATAACTGATGGAGTAAGATCCCATTCCAAGAAGAGAGGGAATCATGAGCATGGGGGAGAAACTGACCTTGGTTGTGAGGGAGGTCTCATCCCCTGAGACTGGCAGGCATGCATCAAGTCAATATATCAGAATTGTGGGGAAAAGGAAGGTGAAGGAATTCACGCTTATGGGCTCAGTCTTGCTGCCGAGTATGAGTTGTGAGTGGACATGGCTTGGGGTCTGCTGCCCTCTTCACAGTCTCTGAACTTACACACCATTTGGATCAAGCCCAAAGACATGGGGTTTAAACATCCTGTAACACACAGGAATGTAAGAGAGTGAGCAAGACAAAAACTTACAAGTTGATCCCAGCAGACCCTACTATGAGGGTTAGGGTGGTGTCACTTACATCTCTAGGAGGTGCTACTTGGAGGAAGCAGAACCCACTTTTCCTCCCTTGGCATCTGCCATTACCTCCTGCTCTTATAGAGTGGAGGTCCCTGAGTTTCCATTTAGTCTATGATCAGTCCAGAATACTCAGTAGGGCAACCTGGACATAGTTATATTTGAAAACTGGGCTTTAAAAATCAATAGAATTTGACCAAAGTTGTGCTAATTTTTAAATAACACTTCTTTGATAATTGATCAAGCATCCAGCACATTTAAACTGGCATTCCTAATAACCATTCCATGATTGTAATGCTTAGCCCATTTTCTTTTTTTTTTTTTTAACATTTATTTATTTTGAGGGAGAGAGAGAGAGAGAGAGAACGTGAAAGTGAGCAAGCATGAGTGGGGCAGGGGCAGAGAGAGAATTTCAAGCAGGCTCCCTGCTCAGCTCGAACTCTCAAACCTGAGATCATGACTTGAGCCAAAATCAAGAGTCTGACACTTAACCAACTGAGCCATTCAGATGCCCTAGCTTAACCCATTTTCTCACTGAGTTTATCTGAGCTTGGTCAATTATAAGCCAGTAGTAATACTATTTGAAAGCCAGAAATAAAAGGGAAAAGAGAGGGAACAAAAGAGAGAAAGAGAGAGAATGTTATGAGAATAAAAATAAACATGTGAGCTGAACTTGCAGAATCAAAAATATTTCACCTGGGAAAGAAAGACTCTGCGTAACCCTCCACAATTGCTGTGTGGGCAGGAGTCTGAGTTTACGCCAAAGCTTTTTAGAACCCATACCTAAATATTCTTTTTCCCCATTCTTTTTTTTTAAGTATTGCAAAATTTGAGTCTTTTGAGATCTATAACGAGATAGGGGACAAATCAAGAAGTTCTGGGGATTCTGGCATTCAGGCAGGCTGTGACAATGAATGCTAAGATGCTATGGAATTTCATTTCTTATTAGAAACGCCTGCACCTACTTCTATAATGTGGAGATTCTAAGGCTACAGCACTGAACTGCTCCCATATAGTTACCTAAAAAAAACCCTAATATTTTATGTTAAGGCACAGGGTATCCTTTCTTGAATTTAGTGATTTGTCTTAGTATCTATGCCCCTTTAAGTCATTTCCATTCTTGATTTGATTCCTGTCCTTGAGAAAATTTCTCATGATACTATCAGTGAGCGCAGTGCTTAGAAAATTTATAGAGTTAAATATCATTATTCTTTTTTATCAGTGTCTTCTATTCTTTTCTTCCCATGATCACCAATATAGCATCAGTTCAAACTTCAGATCAACGCAGAGAAACCCAATTTTATCATTCTCACATTTTGTCTCTTTTTCTTTGCCAAGGAATAACTTCGGCAAAATAGTACATAACTGCATAAATAAGTCCCCCTCACCACACACACACACACACACACACACGCACATGCACACATGCACAGACACACACATACAAACACAAACACTAGACTCCTACAGAAAGAAGAGAAAGTTTGAGACAAATGAACTTTTGTGACAAATTTTCCAAAGTGGACCAAAAATAGCCCTTCTGCACTAAACCACCAATTCAGTGCAAAAAAAACTACCATCTGGTTACTGTCAGGTCTGCTAGTGCATAAAAGAAAACTCTGTTTTTATACTTTATTTTTCTTTCGCCAAACATGCTAGGTTTCTTTCCCACTGTGTGTGTTGTGTCTAAAAAAGGCCTATTTGGTGCTCCTTGACCAGATAGTCTTAGCAGAACTCTACTGAAGCACTATCATTGGTTTGAACTTGGCACCCCTGAATGTGATGTGCTACCTTCACTATTTTATTTATTTTTTTATTTATTTTTATTTTTTCTGATTTTTAAAAATTTTTTTTAATATATGAAATTTATTGTCAAATTGGTTTCCATACAACACCCAGTGCTCATCCCAAAAGGTGCCCTCCTCAATACCCATCACCCACCCTCCCCTCTACCTTCACTATTTTAAATGATAGAATCTCAAATGCTGAGAAAGTCCAGTTCTGACATAACCTTTCTTACTGCTTTTATGCAAATGAAGGTCATCATAATTTTACCTACCTTTAGCAAATGTTCCCACACAGAACTTTGATCCCAGAAAAACTGAACTAATGTGTCCAGAAAGGAGTGAAGCCCTGAACAATGCCCAGGAATCATCTCCATTGGCATTGTTTGAAGATAGTCTTGATGTAAATCCTGGTCTACACTGCCAGATTTTCCAACCCCCAGAGTGTGGAGGCCTCATTGAGCGCTTCCCTCGCACACAAGTCCAGCACAGCTGCTTTTATTTCCCTAATAATGAAAATAGCAGAAACACATCTGTTTTCATGCTTTGCTGTTGACAGTTCACCAAAAAATGTGCATCCAATAGCTTTTATCCAAATAGACAGAGACGTGTTGGGTCCAAAACACAGAGAGGTTATACGATGTTTTGGTTTTAAGTTTGTGCAAGAAATTCAATTTTTACATTTCATGTCACGCCTAGAATAAATCCCTCTCAAATTCTGACACTATTCTTAGTGAGGTTCCAGACTATTTCTTAGAATGTCTGCAGTGTGTTAAAAGCTCATTTGTATTTTTTATAAAGTGTATTTTGAGATAGATATTTGAAAAAAATGAATTATGCCAAGCATTTCAGTCTTCAAAGCAGTGAATGGTAAAGAAGTACAAATGCATGTATAATACATATATGATGCAACAGAAAAATGTGAGCAAAAAGAGAATTGCTTCTTTATTGTTACTCAGCATATCTGTATTTGTATCTGTATCATATTTAGATTCTCTCCTCCCCCCCCCCCCAAAAAAAAAAAACAAGCCAGCTTGGAAATAAAAGGTTATTTCTCTTTGGTAAAAACCTGTGTAGAAAAAATGATTATTTTAACAGACAAGTATTTTTCACAGTCTTGGGATAACAATGCATGCAGTGTAATTTTACCACTCATAAAGTAGAGAGAGGGAGAGGGGCGTAAGACATATAGCCCGTGAAATTTTGTGTCTCTCAAGTAAAAGACATTTTCAAACATGTCTCTTCAGGACACCCAGGGTAGATGAGTGTCAGATGAGTAACTGTGGTCAATGAAGAAGGTTTTGGGAGGAGAACAAAGAAATGAAACATTGTCAGCTTTCATCTTAGAGTTTGTTTCAACCACATCAAATAGATATTGGAAATATATGACCATATACTCCTTAATAATAATAATTATGTCATTATTATTATTTCAGATTATTAGAATCTAAATATTTTAAACACACACCTAGCTCGTCTACCTATGCTATTAAAATTCTGTTTCAGAACTAAATCTTCTGATTAATCTCTTTTTTGTTATTATTAATCTGAGATTCTTCCATCTAATAGTAACAGTTAATTGATTATCATGATGAAGAAGGAATATAGCCTTTTGTTCGAGATGAAAAGATTGAAGAACTTGAAGGGAATCTCACAATTATCCACTCATGTCCCCAAAGTTTAGACTGCAGAAGAAACTACATATACCTAAATAGACTATTGAGAAGAGGTAAGTTGCTTTTCTAATATAAGAACAAATCATGCTTTTTCAAGGCATTAGATTACTTTGAAGTAAGAGTTTCAACACCTTCATCGCCATAAGGACCAATTAATACACAAAAAGATCTAATGCTGTTACTCCAGAAATGTGCAGAATTATTCACTTGAATTTTAGGTTAATATTTTTCAAAGATTTATTTCAAGAGAAGTAGAAGTTTCATTGTTGACACATACTTTGGTCTACATCTACATTTTTTTATCAAGACAAGCACAATTTATGATGAGTGTGAGTTTCCAAACCCACATGCACCTGCTTGAACATGTTGAAACTGAACTTCAGATGTGATGCCTATACGCTTTGGACAGGCATTTATTAGCTAATGAACCAACAATACGTAGCCACTGTCCTTTTCTAATTGCTTGCATTAGAAAAAAAAAACTAAACTAAACTAAACTAAATCACCTTGTGAAAACATTTGTCACATATTCACACAATATACGGTACACTGTACAGATGCTGTGTCTGCTTTCCAGATGATTAAGATCGAAACATTAAAAAAAAATCCCAAATCAATCGACATGGTTAAAATTGAAAGAAATACTGGGGCGCCTGGGCAGCTCAGTTAAACGTCCTGCTCTTGATTTCAGTTCAGGTCATGATCTTACAGTTCATGAGATTGAGCTCTGCATCAGGCTCTGTGCTGACAGCCTGCTTGAGATTCTCTCCCTCTCTTTCTGCCCCTTCCCTGCTCTCGCTCTCTCAAAATAAATGAATTTTTTTTAAGTGGAAAGAAGTATAGAAAGAAAAAAAAGTAATATTAGGACCAACCTCCTCAGTTATAAAGCAGGTGTGAGTGAGACACCAGGAGTTAAATTTTTTTTCTTGATCTTAGAAAAGTCAGAATTTTCCAGAAAAGGGAAAAGACGAGAAATGGGAGAAGAAAGGCTTGCCTTTAGGCATTTCTTACTGCACAGGATGATGTTCTCTGCAGCTTCTCTCTGTGGTCTTGTTCATACTAAGCTCAGAATTTTGTTCTGCTAAACATTGTTCTCTGTGATGATTCATCATTTACCAAAAATGAAAGGTTTACTAGAAAAAAGTTCTGTACTGAGAAATAAAGGACCTGAATTCTAATCTTAATTTCTCCATTAGTTGGGAATTCATTTTGGCCAAGTCCACAAAACTGCTCCATGACTCATTTTAACTCATTGATAAAATGAGTATAATAATGTCTGTGTTGTCCTACAAAAATGTTGAAAATGGAGAGAATTTTGAACATTCCATGTGTTCTAGATTATTATTGTTAGTAAATCTGCCAAAAATTATTTCTAAATTTAAAACCAAAAGTCACAAATGAATTTTTCATTTACTCAGTCATGTGGAACCTTGAAACACAATTTAAAGATCTCTAAGTGGCCCTAGGAAGTAAGTCATAAAACAACCCAGCTTTGCTAAATACCGGGAATTATAAAAACTTTACTCTGTCCCCAGCCACACTAGTCTTCCTCCAGTTCCAACTTACAACTTTTAATCTAATCAATGAACTTGGTGATTTAAATATAGGTCTAGGACAACATAATGAGTAGTTATTTTATGGTTCTGTCCAACTGTATCTCTCAACATTTCCCCTCCCTCACTGTTCCAGCCATAATGGGCTCCTGTTTATACCAAGCCTTTGTCATGGTGTCAGGACTTTTCCCTTTGGACTATTCACCCTTGCCCCATAACTTCACCTGGCCAACCCGTTCTCATGCCTCAGATCTCTGCTTAAACATTACCTTCACATTCCTTCACATGGAAGGAACCTTCCATGACCGTGCTATTCCCATAGAACGAAGTCTCTCCCATTACTCCCTATCACATCATTCTCACAGCACTTACCACTTTTATTTATCTCATTCATTTTTTTGCCCAGTATTTGGATGAAAATGGAATCATCCTTTAATTCTTTCTTTTCCTCACTCCAATGCCCAGCCTATCAGCCAGTCACCTCTATCCCCAAAATGTATTCAGTAAATGTCTATTGATCTCCATCTCTACTGTTATTTTGCTATCAAGTTACCAACATCACTACTTTAGATTACTGCAGTATCTCTCTAATTGGAGAACCTGCTTATGCATCTATCCCACATATACAATTTTTTCATGATAGTCATAATGATCTTTTTTCAAAAACTTAAGTCACATTCCTCATGCACCTACTTAAAATCCTCCAGCAGTTTCCCAAATGTAGGAGATTCAAACTTTTTACCATGACCTGTAAGGCCTAACCACTTCTCTAATCTCACCATCTACCTTCTCTCCTCACTCTGATCAGCCATACTTCAGTTGGCCTTCTTCTTGTTCCCTCAGGGCATTCACTTATTATCTGTGCTTGAACACTTGTCATCCTGGCCTTCACATGATGGTTTCCTCTCACCATTCAACTCTTATCTCAAATGCCACCTGCTTAGACAGGTATCTGTCTTGACCTTTCTTCATTCTTTGTCAATTTCTGTCATTTCACTATGTGTTATTTTCTCCACAGCACCAAACACTATGTAAAATAATCTGATTCTTTTATTTTCTCTCTTAAAAATTTTCCATCTCTCCCATTAATATGTTAGATCTATGAAAGCAGGGACATATTTTTTGTCTTATTCATTGTGGTTTCCTCAGTACTTACAGTAGGATCTATCAAAATAGTAGATGCTTAATTCAAATATTAGCTAAATTAATTAATAAGTGGCTTATTGCCTGTCTTCCTCACAAAAAACGTAACTTCCATGAGGGCAGGAACTTGCCTGTCATGTACACTGCTCTATTCCCATCATGCAGCCTACTGCTTGATGAGTACTCATTAGTTATCTTTTAGCTATTTGCTGAATGCGAGATAAATTAATGAATGAGTCTGGAAGAAGGTAATAGATGTAAGAATTTCTAGGCTACAAATCAAAATTTATTTGTAATGGATATTGTGGTAACAGAAGTTAGAAACTCTAATATCTTTTGGCAGTCTATGCAAAAGGCATGTAGCCAAGAATTTTCTTTGAAAGATGTGATTCAGTCAGTAAGTATAGACTCTCATTCCAGGCCAAAGTACTCAATCCCTTAGCTTCCAGGATCATTGCATGCTGATGGCTCTCAGCTGAGTCCTCTCAGGGATCACTCTCTGCTGAATGGAACCACCTCTTCAATGTTATGCCTCTTCCAAGGAGAGCCTACATCCAGTGACAAATGGTGAAGAGGTAGAAAGGCTTAACCCTCCACCTCAATTTGGAACGTTTCCAAAGTGCAGTCCCACTTCTCAGAGCTCTCTGTGGGGTTGGCTGAGGCCTCTTTTGCAATTGTACTGCAGTTCTCCAGAGCTTCTCTCTGAACCCAATCCAACCTCTCTTACTTTCAAAGTGCTGCTACAATGAAGACTCACCAATAGACCACCTGCAGGCCAATTTGCATCCAAGAATCTGTTTCCAAGAGAACCTGGCCTGTGCAATTATTAAACTAAAGTTAACTTAGGACATATAGTTTAACTTTGAGTTACTAATGATTTTGACTGCAATTCCCACATGTAGTTTTGTCTCCCCACCACTAAAAAGTTCTCTGGCATCAGCTGGGTGTCCTATAATTCAACTCAATTCTGAAACTGTCTACCTGGAGATGGCATCAGATTCCACAGGTTAAGGACTCAGTCCCACAAGACTGTCCACTCCATCACCTGTGCTTCTGAGGAACCAGCTGTAGACTGAAGGTCCCAACAAGCTCTCCTTGGATTCAATTAACTAGATAGAGGACTCATAGAATTTAGAGAAACATTTTACTTAGTAGACCACAAGTTTATTATAACTCAGTAACAGCTGGATGGAAGAGATGCCTAAGGCAATGTATGGGGAAAGAGCATGCTCTTCCCAGCTTTCCTTGCATCTACATATGTTCGCTGACCTGGAAGTTCACTGAACCCAGTCCTTATGGGGTTTTTTGGAGGCTTCATTATACAGACATAATTGGTAAAATCATTAGCCATCAAAGATCAATTCAACCTCCAGCCCCTCTCTCCCCTCCAGAGGTCAGGGAGGTGGAACTCAAAGTTCCAACCGTCCAATCACATAGGTGGTTCCCCTGACAACCAGCCCCCATCCTTAGGCAGGTCCGAAAGAAAGAAAGAAAGAAAGAAAGAAAGAAAGAAAGATGTTGGCAGCCCCTTGTCAACTTCTTTTGTTTTTAATTTTACTGACCCATGAATACCACAAGGATGGGAACTGCTGCTGTAGTACCGTTTCTCCATACTGCAGGGGAAGACATGGGGGCCCAGAGAGGTAAAGACACTCTTCGCAAGATATCCTAACCAGTCAGTGGCAGCGTCAAGCCTGGAACCCAGTCATTTTTAGTCTTTTATCAATGGCTGTTAATATAATTTTTTGAAGAATAAAAATAGCCTCAGTTTTATTCAAGATTTTGATTTTTTTTTCTAAACTAGAAAGAAGTTCCAGTGTTTGTTGGCTTATCCAAACTTAATTATGCATATCTAAATTTATTTATATCTCTGCAGAGTCTAATATAAAAATATTGCCTTTCCATTGGTGTTTCCTTTAGTGTTGATTCACATTTTTGGAAATACCTTAATCCATAGGGCACTTCTGTCCCAATAAATGATAGAAGCTAAGTGACAGTGTAACAGCCCAGCAGGTGACAAACATTCACATCCCAGGAGGGCAAGTGCTTAGAGTTCTCAGCTGGATTTTAAGTGGTTTGGAAATGTTAGCAACAGTTAGAATCTCTAGTATCTTTTGGAAGGACAGGTAACCAAGAATTTTACTTCGAAAAATCTAATTGAGTCAGTAACTATGGATGATTTTTATTACTAATGTTGCTAGTGGTAAACATAAGCAGCATTTGTTTGGAGGTAAGGTAAACATCTCTGCTCTGAGATAACTTCCATATCTGGAGAGATGACAAAAGGGAGCCTCCCCAAGTGCATGACACTGGCTTTTCCAGGCCTTGAGAAGTGGCAGACTTGTTTCCTTAGCTGCTAGTAAGCACTATGTTAGGTACATTCTTAAATAAAACACAAGGGCATAACTTGAATCCCTAGGCATGCTACACTTAGATTGGTTTATTCCTGTTGTCTGAAAATGAAAGTTTTTATAATTGTGTACATAATGTCTTTGAACTCTGAGCATCTGTCTGAAACAGCTGTTTCTGATTAAAATTAAACCAAAGCTTTTTGCCAGTGGAGAATCTGCAGCAGATATAAAGCAAAAATCGTGGGTGTTATTGGGACTGTGCAAGCTTCAATTCTTCTTTTCACTCCAGATTATATGCTGGATACCCTTGATCATTTTATTTTGATAAATAGGAGTTTCATGTTAAAAGTTGAAAACTTTGAAGACACATTACATTTTTTTCAGATACACTGCTAATATTTAAACTAATTTACTAGGGGAGAGAGGGAAGATGGCGGCGTAGGAGGATGCTGGGCTCACCGCGCCTCCTGCTGATCACTTAGATTCCACCTACACCTGCCTAAATAACCCAGAAAACCGCCAGAGGATTAGCAGAACGGAGTCTCCGGAGCCAAGCGCAGACGAGAGGCACACGGAAGAGGGTAGGAAGGGCGGCGAGGAGGTGCGCGCTCCACGGACTGGCGGGAGGGAGCCGGGGCGGAGGGGCGGCTCGCCGGCCAAGCGGAGCCCCCGAGTCTGGCTGGCAAAAGCGGAGGGGCCGGACGGACTGTGTTCCGACAGCAAGCGCGACTTAGCGTCTGGGAGGTCATAAGTTAACAGCTCTGCTCAGAAAGCGGGAAGGCTGGAGGACAAAGGGAGGGAGAGCTGCTGAGCCCCCGGACAGCAGAGCTCAGCTTGGCGGGGAACAAAGGCGCCAGCGCCATCTCCCCCGCCCATCCCCCAGCCAAAATCCCAAAGGGAACCAGTTCCTGCCAGGGAACTTGCTCGCTCAGCGCAAACACCCAACTCTGTGCTTCTGCGGAGCCAAACCTCCGGCAGCGGATCTGACTCCCTCCCGCTGCCACAGGGCCCCTCCTGAAGTGGATCACCTAAGGAGAAGTGAGCTAAACCTACTCCTCCTGCCCCCGTGCACCTTGCCTGATACGCCAGATCCCCAGCACCACAAGCCTGGCAGTATGCAAGTAGCCCAGATGGACCACGCCACCCCACAGTGAATCCCGCCCCTAGGAGAGGGGAAGAGAAGGCACACACCAGTCTGACTGTGGCCCCAGCGGTGGGCTGGGGGCAGACATCAGGTCGGACTGCCGCCCCGCCCACCAACTCCAGTTATACACCACAGCACAGGGGAAGTGCCCTGCAGGTCCTCACCACTCCAGGGACTATCCAAATGACCAAACGGAAGAATTCCCCTCAGAAGAAATCTCCAGGAAATAACAACAGCTAATGAACTGATCAAAAAGGATTTAAATAATATAACAGAAAGTGAATTTAGAATAATAGTCATAAAATTAATCGCTGGGCTTGAAAACAGTATAGAGGACAGCAGAGAATCTCTGGCTACAGAGATCAAGGGACTAAGGAACAGTCACGAGGAGCTGAAAAGCGCTTTAAACGAAATGCAAAACAAGATAGAAACGACAACGGCTCGGATTGAAGAGGCAGAGGAGAGAATAGGTGAACTAGAAGATAAAGTTATGGAAAAAGAGGAGGCTGAGAGAAAGAGAGATAAAAAAATCCAGGAGTATGAGGGGAAAATTAGAGAACTAAGTGATACACTAAAAAGAAATAATATATGCATAATTGGTATCCCAGAGGAGGAAGAGAGAGGGAAAGGTGCTGAAGGGGTACTTGAAGAAATTATAGCTGAGAACTTCCCTGAACTGGGGAAGGAAAAAGGCATTGAAATCCAAGAGGCACAGAGAACTCCCTTCAGACGTAACTTGAATCGATCTTGTGCACGACATATCATAGTGAAACTGGCAAAATACAAGGACAAACGGAAAATTCTGAAAGCAGCAAGGGATAAACATGCCCTCACATATAAAGGGAGACCTATAAGACTCGTGACTGATCTCTCTTTTGAAACTTGGCAGGCCAGAAAGGATTGGCACGATATCTTCAGTGTGCTAAACAGAAAAAATATGCAGCCGAGAATCCTTTATCCAGCAAGTCTGTCATTTAGAAAAGAAGGAGAGATAAAGGTCTTCCCAAACAAACAAAAACTGAAGGAATTTGTCACCACTAAACCAGCCCTACAAGAGATCCGAAGGGGGATCCTGTGAGACAAAGTACCAGAGACATCACCACAAGCATAAAACATACAGACATCACAATGACTCTAAACCCGTATCTTTCTATAATAACACTGAATGTAAATGGATTAAATGCGCCAACCAAAAGACATAGGGTATCAGAATGGATAAAACACAAGACCCATCTATTTGCTGTCTACAAGAGACTCATTTTAGATCTGAGGACACCTTTAGATTGAGAGTGAAGGGATGGAGAACTATTTATCATGCTACTGGAAGCCAAAAGAAAGCTGGAGTAGCCATACTTATATCAGACAAACTAGACTTTAAATTAAAGGCTGTAACAAGAGACGAAGAAGGGCATTATATAATAATTACAGGGTCTGTCCATCAGGAAGAGCTAACAATTATAAATGCCTATGCGCCGAATACCGGAGCCCCCAAATATACAAAACAATTACTCACAAACATAAGCAACCTTATTGATAAGAATGTGGTAATTGGAGGGGACTTTAACACCCCACTTACAGAAATGGATAGATCATCTAGACACACGGTCAGTAAAGAAACAAGGGCCCTGAATGATACATTGGATCAGATGGACTTGACAGATATATTTAGAACTCTGCATCCCAAAGCAACAGAATATACTTTTTTCTTGAGTGTACATGGAACATTCTCCAAGATAGATCACATACTGGGTCACAAAACAGCTCTTCATAAGTATACAAGAATTGAAATCATACCATGCATACTTTCAGACCACAATACTGTGAAGCTTGAAATCAACCACAGGAAAAAGTCTGGAAAACCTACAAGAGCATGGAGGTTAAAGAACACCCTACTAAAGAA